>NC_057806.1:253866969-254125687 GCF_018294505.1 Triticum aestivum | reverse complement strand
TACACACATTGAAACAGAACATATAAGAATGGAAAACAGAGTACACACACTGAAACAGAGCAATAATGTAACATCCCAATTTTCAATTTGGATGTTATACATAGGTCATCATATGCATATAATATTTTATTTGCATTTTGGTTGTGATCCTAGAAATCTTAAGCAACTCAAGGACCCGAGGAGAGACTTGGAGATTTCTTTTATTTTCATATTCGAATTTTCTCAAATTTGAAAAAATGATCATTTTGATTTTAATAATTTTTATCTCCGAAATATTTCCAATATTAAAATAAATGAGTGGAGATAAAATGACTTCTCCAAATAAGAGGGGAATATTGGAGGAAAAACATTAAAATTAAATAAATATTTTATTTAGAATTTTATTACCATTTTATTCGAATTAGAAAATATGCATTTTTAAAAATTGCATTTTTAGCCTAGAAAAATGTTCACCTTGTTCTAAATATTTTATTTTGACTGTGAAAATTGTTTTTGGCATTTTAGAATTTTTTATATTTTATTAGGATTTTTGTTTTTCGGTGGATTTTTTTAAAAAAAATCGCGCGTCGAACAGGGCCGGCCTAGCTGGGAGCCACGCCTCGGCCCAGCGCCACACCGTCTCGCGCCGCGCCCGTGTCCGCGTCGGACTCCGGCAAGGAGTCCGGTTCGCCGCCGCCTAGCACCCCCTCGCCCAAGTCGGACCCCTAGGGCCCCTTTATATATGGCCGACCCCGGCCCCTCCTCACCAAGTCGCCGCCGCCTCCACCAAGCCGCGTCGCCGCCACACTTGCTCGCCGCTGCCGCCGCTACTTGCTGCCGCACCGTGCCGCCGCCTACTCCCGCTGTAGTCGCAGTCGCCCTGCACCCGCCCGGCACCGCCGCACCCCGCAACCCTCACCGGAGCCGCCCCCCCGCTCGTCGCCGCCGCCATTGACCGCCACCCCTTGGCCGGTATAGAAACCGCCCGGTTCACCGGTTCGTTCAGGTTTTTTTGTTTTAGATCTAGATCGGGTTTTCTCAGTTTTTCCGACCGGTTCTATTTAGCGGGCGTTCGCCCGAACGCCTCTGTTCGCGAACGTGTTCGTTCGTTTGTCTCTGGAAACGAACGTTTGTTCGTTAGCCTTTTCTTTTTATTTTATTTTTCGGCTAGGGACCTATCCGCAATTATTTTTATCACATATTAGTCCCTGATCTTCAAACCCTCACAACTTTTTAACCGTTCGTTCAAATCCAGTGAAACCAACGCCAAAATCTTCGTCTCGAACCCCTCTTTCCAGTTAACCAACTTGAACATGATTTTGAAAAATTAAAATTTGGTTTCAAGCAGATTTGAATTCAAATTTCTTTTGATCATAGTTTGAGTTTCGTAGCTCCGATTTGATTGATTCTTTTTGCAAATCGAAGCTCTTCCCTTGTACTTTCGATTTGGATATTTTCTTCTGAGTTTTACCCTTGCATCTATGCTTGAATGCCTATGTATGCTATTGTTTGTTTGCGTTAGAGTTTCCGGAGTGCGAAGCGTGCTACTACGATTCTCTAGGGTTTGCGGATCATCAACAAGGCAAGTAACACTTTGATCATATCTCTTATCTACCCAGTTTTATGCATTAGTTTCAACCCTCAAACATTGCATGGTTAGGACTTGTTTAACATGTGGGTATTGGGAAGTAGTATTTGAGGTAGAACCTATTGCCCTTTTTCATTCAAACCCTGGGAGTTACTTCTACATTATGCTTATACTGCTATGTTATGCTCATAGACGTGGATTGGTTTGAGCGATTCATGACGGTTCTGAGTATTATTATGAACTAAGGGTTTATCTAAGGTGGCTACTTTAATAGACATCTGGGTGGATTGTTGGTGGGCACCTGGGGAATCCAGTGTTGTCCAAGGAGATCACGGGGAATCTGTGTGATCATCCTATGGTTCGCCACTGAGGCTCAAAGGGATCATAAGATCATTCATGCTAGAAACTTCCGTGTGCAGCCACAGGCCATTATGGGCTCTGGCATAGTTGAGTATGTTGTCTGACCTCTTTCAGTGGCATCAGTGAAGCACTAGAGCAAAAACTATATATCTCAAAAGATATAAGTGAAGCACATAGAGTATTCTAATAAATTTCAATTCATGTGAGTCTCTCAAAAGGTGTGTACAATAAGGATGATTGTGGTAAACTAAAAAGCAAAGACTCAAATCATACAAGACGCTCCAAGCAAAACACATATCATGTAGTGAATAAAAATATAGCTCCAAGTAAAGTTACCGATAGACGAAGATGAAAGAGGGGATGCCTTCAGGGGCATCCCCAAGCTTAGGCTTTTTGGCGTCCTTGATGATGAGGACATCAATACCATTGTTACACCCACAGCCCCTACTGCTACATATACGGGACCAATTACTAGAGCTCGCGCACGCCAATTAAATTATCAGGTACTTTCGTTTCTTGGTAATGATTCTAATGTTCATGAGAATATGATGCTGCCTAAATTGGATACATTTGTTTTGCTTACAAATGAAGGGCCTAGCTTGGAGAAGGATGAACATTGGAGCAAGAACAAGCATGGAGATGATGCCATGCGCAAGGGGAACAAGAACGGAGTTACAAGTGATGATTTCAGGACTTTGAAGCCACCATAATGGGTGCATGAAGCCATGGACGAAATATACAAGATGCCACTTCATAAATTTCGTCCCGAGGCTATTTTAGGTGCTGCGTCACCTTATTATTGGGCCAGGCCCATGTAATTTCGAAATACATAAGTATAGACTATTTTTAGAGTCCGTATGTGTGGGGAAACAAGAGATAGGGTTGATTTCGGACCCCTCTACCAAGGGCCACGAAATTCCCCCCTCTTCCTCCATATATACAGCCCTTAGGGCATCGTTTAGACTTTGGGTTTTGTTTAGATTAAAAGTTCGCCATAGCTGCAACTTCGCATACTTCGTTTGTGTTCAACGACCAGACAAAGGCGTCACAGAACCCCACCTTGATCAATAAAGCTTTCATCTTATATTCGCAATATCCAGATTGCAATCTTAGTTTCTTGCTTGTTCTTCGTTTGCTCGCAGGAAACAGACCCTCGTGGTCAGGTTGATCGTGCTCCGGCGTGGTCAATAACCTCTCGGAGTTGGTTTAGCGATTGCTAAGGCACGACGTCCTCGCACGTTCGTAGTCGGATCGTCAAAGTTGACTTCCACCAAAGCGATATCCATCATCTCATCGAAAGACGGGACACCTTTGCCTCTATCAAGTGGTATCAGATTTCCAGGTTGCTCGGTGAGATTTTACAGTTTTTCGTAGTTTAGATCGAGTCTGTTCTTCATACCTACAGTCCACGAAAAAGCCACAAAAAAAATTAGGGTTAGTTCATCATATCCGAACCAATCTGAGCCTTTGCATAATCTTTTTAGGGTTTTGCTTTGTTGAATTTGCGGTTGCGTCACCTTATTATTGGGCCAGGCCCATGTAATTTCGAAATACATAAGTATAGGCTATTTTTAGAGTCCGTATGTGTGGGGAAACAAGAGATAGGGTTGATTTCGGACCCCTCTACCAAGGGCCACGAAATTCCCCCCTCTTCCTCCATATATACAGCCCTTAGGGCATCGTTTAGACTTTGGGTTTTGTTTAGATTAAAAGTTCGCCATAGCTGCAACTTCGCGTACTTCGTTTTTGTTCAACGACCAGACAAAGGCGTCACAGAACCCCACCTTGATCAATAAAGCTTTCATCTTATATTCGCAATATCCAGATTGCAATCTTAGTTTCTTGCTTGTTCTTCGTTTGCTCGCAGGAAACAGACCCTCGTGGTCAGGTTGATCGTGCTCCGGCGTGGTCAATAACCTCTCGGAGTTGGTGATAGAGGCGGGGGTTCCGATCTTTCGATGAGATGATAACTATCGATTTGGTGAGGATAACTTTGACGATCCGACTACAAACGTGCACGACGTTGCGCCTTAGCAATCGCTAAACCAACTCCGAGAGGTTATTGACCACGCTGGAGCACAATCAACCTGACCACGAAGGTCTATTCCTGCAAGCAATCGAAGAACAAGCAAGAATATGATAAAAGCAATCTGAATATTGCGAGTATATATGAAGTATTGATAAAGGTGGGAATCCGTAAGCGGTCTTGGTCTGGTCGTTGGACACAAACGAAGTACACGAAGTTGCAATGGCTAACTTTTAACTAAACAAATCCCAAGGAAAAGCTACTAGATGGATCTACTTATATAGGAGCAAGGGGTGGCGGCCAAGGAGGTGGGAGGACGTCCCAAGGCAGCCTAAAACTAAATCTAGGTCGTACAAGGCCAATGGGCCCAAGTGGAGGTGATGTAACACCTTTGGACTTGTAGTTTGACTCGGATTCTGCTGCAGCATCAGATTGTTTCGTCCACAACTCAACGCTTCGGACGAATTTGAAGGTGATTCCAATTGGGTTGGAAAGTGCACGAAATTTAGTTTCCAATAAAAAAAGAATCACCCAATTCGGAGTCCGTATGAAAAACTTGTGTGCGTTTTGAGTCAGGTATGTCTGTGCAGTCCGAATCTGAATCCAGAACGTGAGAGACTTGGACTCTATCTTCTCTTGGGCCAAAAGTGACGTGAGAGAACTTTTTGGACTGCAAATAAACATCTCTTTCTTCCTTATCTTCATATGTGGATTGTACAAATGTCCCATACACCTGCAATTACACAAAACACAAAAGTGTGTGAAGTATTTTTGTTCTGGATAACATAAATAGATTATTGAATAGTTTGCACTAGAAATCACTTGACAAATATGCATATATGCAATATTTTTGGTCATATCCAAGGTAGTCATGTCCTCATCATCCTCCCCTTCTTGAAAATAAAGCCGTCCTCGGCGTTGCTTAATCTGAAATGTGGCTAACAAAAGAGACAAGGTGTACATGTTGTATATGTATATGTCATCCATTTTTACTTCCCTTGATTTTTGCATATATGACACATGAATAGATGAGTAACTTGCATAGTTCATAGAATCTAAAGCCAAAAAATTAGCACAAGAAGTAGAAGGCATGAAAATATTGCAACTCAGTTTGCACATATAAGTGAAGCTCTTATTCATTTCAAAAGATTGACAATGTTCATCATTAAACCATCCCAACATTGGTGAATAAACCTTACTTGCATCAAATTTACATGCTACAACATGCTTAAATAAGCAAACATGTAATAAGTCATTCAACACAGAATCATCACCAAGATTAGAGGTCATATCAAAATGATTAAACATTGGTTCTTTTGCATCAATAGTTAATTCAATGGGTGCACTCAAAATTGTTGGTATTTCAGTTGTTTGATCACATGGCAAAGTCAAATTATCAACGTAGTCCTCTAAAATAGGTGGTGTGATCAAAGTAGTGGGTAGCTCATCAGATGGTGCATTCAAATTGACAAGGCATTCATCATTCTCATGTAGAGATGGAAGATCAGTACCTTTGTCATTACCTCTTATGATCAACTCAGATAATGTAGCCACTCTCGGGGGCGATGTGTCACATGGTGGAGGTGATGTAGTCCTGACAACAACGGATGTGGTTGTCATAGTATGCCTAGTAGTTGAAGGAACAATCATATCAACTCTTGGAATGTGCATCGTGCGCTTGTTCTCCTCGTGGCCAACACGTCGTTTTATTTCCTGTTCAGCTTTGCAAGCAAGATGAAACAAATGGTCCATAGGATAACACTCTTCATGAATTAGTATCTCTTGAATATCACGGTTTAATCCTCCCCAAAATCTATCCATAAAATCATCTTCACTTTCTTCTAAAGAGGATTGCAACAAGGTAGTTTGTAAATCATCATAATATTTTGTTACAGTTTCACTACCTTGTTTTAAGTGTTGCAACTTCTTAATCATGTCACGAGTATAATAAGCAGGGACGAAAGTATGTCGCATGGCAAGTTTCAAATCATCCCAAGTAGTAGGTATATAATCAGGGTGTAACCGACAATATTCACTCCACCAAACCAAAGCATAACCAGTGAAAGAACCAACCGCAACCTTAACCTTTTTATGTTCATCGAAATTATGGGAAGCAAATATATTTTTTATGTCGAACTCCCATTCAATATATAAAGCAGGTTTAAAACGGCCATTAAATGGTGGTATAGATACATTAACCTGATCATGTGCATTTGGATGTTTGTGCACCTCTCGTGACGGTTGTGGTATTTGCAAAGGTGGTGGCACGTCTCCCGCGATCGAGAAAGCCCATGAATTGACTTTGGATCCTGTCATGATTAGTAGAACAAGAAACAAAACCCAAAAATAATGTTCCTATAACTACTAGGATGTGGTGGTAAAACGCTCACAGTAAAGCAAATATCAATGTCTTACAAGTTCTTACCATGCAGCAGGCGGTGATCGGCAACCAGCGGTGTCAAGTAACTCCGAATATTGAGTAAAGCGATTGCCAGGGGAGCGTACGTATACACGGTGTAGAAATATGTGGAGCTGGGTTGGCTATATATGGTAGCAAAAGATTAGCAATAATCAATTCAAAGATGCGATGTTGAATAAACGCTCAACGACGGTACTGTGCTGGTCCTAGGCTAGAACGGACTAGAGACGCGAGCCTAGAACACTAATAAGGTCACGGCGTAGCACAACTAGCATCAATGAAGGATACTAAGTAGCTCTTAACAACAAGATATAAGTGAAGATCACAACGGCAGTGAAGATAATGATGAAAAACAACTGCCAAGCAGTTTATACAACAACTCTCTCTCCAACTTTCCTCTTGAAAAGTTTGAGACAATTTTCTGATAAATTCTTTCAAAGAATGCTACTAACTCAAGCTTTCCAATGCAAAAAGAATCACTCAATTCCGAGTTGATATGAGGAGTCAAAGAATTCTAAAACTGGCCTGAAAAATTGGAACAAGCTGTGTTCACGAACTTCGGAGGGCAAAAAGACCTATTTAGAAGCCGATTTTGAGGTGTCAAATATTGAACTAGCTTCTGCAACTATTTAGATGCGGCTCATCGCTATCTTCAATTTGAGTACTCACGGAGCCAAAACGGACTTCGCATGAGGAAGATACACCTGTTTTACTGAATAGTGCGCAAAACAGATTCCAATCCGAATTCAGGTACGAGATTGATTCTAGATAGATCCAAATTTTTTTTCTTCTCCCTTTTTTTCTCACGCTTTTTTTTTCTTTTTCTTCTCCCTCTTTTTCTTTTTTTTCTTTCCTTTTTTCTCTCTTTTTTTTCTTTATCTTCTTTTTCTCCCTCTTTCCAAGACAAACTAGATAAGATGCAGATTCGATCAGGCGAAGATGTGAGTGACCTCAACTATGATTATGACAATAAACAGTGCATAGCACATGGTGGAAATTGGTGGATGGGATGGTGGACAGCGGATGGGATAATGATGCAGCGGCTGCGTGACTAATGTGAACAGAACTCGAAACTCTAAAGGAACTAGACACTAAGACCAGCAACTCGACACGACGATGCAACCGATAATTCAACTATGCAAGCAATGAAAAGAAAATTGTAAAGGCTCAGACTGGCTTGGACCAAGGATGAATAGATCTAACTCTTTTTTGTGGCTTTTTCTTGGACAATAGGTAAGAAAATAAATCTAATCTAGGAAAACTGGAAATTCTCACCGAGCAATCTGGCTCTGATACCACTTGATAGAGGCGGGGGTCCCGATCTTTCGATGAGATGATAACTATCGATTTGGTGAGGATGACTTTGACGATCCGACTACAAACGTGCACGACGTTGCGCCTTAGCAATCGCTAAACCAACTCCGAGAGGTTATTGACCACGCTGGAGCACAATCAACCTGACCACGAAGGTCTATTCCTGCAAGCAATCGAAGAACAAGCAAGAATATGATAAAAGCAATCTGAATATTGCGAGTATATATGAAGTATTGATAAAGGTGGGAATCCGTAAGCGGTCTTGGTCTGGTCGTTGGACACAAACAAAGTACACGAAGTTGCAATGGCTAACTTTTAACTAAACAAATCCCAAGGAAAAGCTACTAGATGGATCTACTTATATAGGAGCAAGGGGTGGCGGCCAAGGAGGTGGGAGGACGTCCCAAGGCACCCTAAAACTAAATCTAGGTCGTACAAGGCCAATGGGCCCAAGTGGAGGTGATGTAACACCTTTGGACTTGTAGTTTGACTCGGATTCTGCTGCAGCATCAGATTGTTTCGTCCACAACTCAATGCTCCGGACGAATTTGAAGGTGATTCCAATTGGGTTGGAAAGTGCACGAAATCTAGTTTCCAACAAAAAAAGAATCACCCAATTCGGAGTCCGTATGAAAACTTGTGTGCGTTTTGAGTCAGGTATGTCTGTGCAGTCCGAATCTGAATCCAGAACGTGAGAGACTTGGACTCTATCTTCTCTTGGGCCAAAAGTGACGTGAGAGAACTTTTTGGACAGCAAATAAACATCTCTTTCTTCCTTATCTTCATATGTGGATTGTACAAATGTCCCATACACCTGCAATTAGACAAAACACAAAAGTGTGTGAAGTATTTTTGTTCTGGATAACATAAATAGATTATTGAATAGTTTGCACTAGAAATCACCTGACAAATATGCATATATGCAATATTTTTGGTCATATCCAAGGTAGTCATGTCCTCATCAGTTGGTTTAGCGATTGCTAAGGCACGACGTCGTCGCACGTTCGTAGTCGGATCGTCAAAATCGACTTCCACCAAAGCGATATCCATCATCTCATCGAAAGACGGGACACCTTTGCCTCTATCACTTGAATTTTACCTTGGGGTGCCATGGGCATCCCCAAGCTTAGGCTCTTTCCACTCTTTGTTACATCATCAAATCTTTACCCAAAACTTGAAAACTTCACAACACAAAACTCAAAATAGAAAATCTCGTGAGCTCCGTTAGCGAAAGAAAACAAAAGACCACTTGAAGGTACTATAATGAACTCATTATTTACTTATATTGGTGTTAAACCTACTGTATTACAACTTCTCTATGGTTTATAAACTATTTTACTAGCCATAGATTCATCAAAATAAGCAAACAACACAAGAAAAACAGAATCTGTCAAAAACAGAAAAGTTTGTAGTAATCTGTATCTAACGCAAGTTCTGGAACCCCAAAATTTTTAAAATAAATTGCTTGACGTGCGGAATTTATCTATTAATCATCTGCAAAAATAATTAACTAAATAACACCTTCCAAATAAAAATGACAGCGATTCTCGTGAGAGCTAACGTTTCTGTTTTTTACAGCAAGATCAAAAAGACTTTCCCCAAGTCTTCCCAACGGTTCTACTTGGCACAAACATTAATTAAACACAAACAAAAACACAACCAAAAAAGGCTAGATAAATTATTTATTACTACACAGAAGTAAGAAGGAAGGAATAAAAAAAATTGGGTTGCCTCGCAACAAGCGCTATCGTTTAACACCTCTAGCTAGGCATAAAAGCGAAGATAGATCTAGGTATTGCCATCTTTGGTAGGTAATCCATGAGTGGCTCTCATAACAGATTCGTATGGTAATTTAATTTTGTTTCTAGGGAAGTCTGCCATGCCTTTCCTTGACGGAAATTGGAATCTAATATTCTCTTCCTTCATATCAATAATTGCACCAATCGTTCTAAGGAAAGGTCTACCAAGAATAATAGGACATGAAGGATTGCAATCTATATCAAGAACAATGAAATCTATGGGCACATAGTTTCTATTTGCAACAATAAGAACATCATTAATTTTTCCCATAGGTTTCTTAATAGTGGAATTCGCAAGGTGCAAGTTTAAAGAACAATCATCGAAATCACGGAAACCTAGCAAATCACACAAAGTTTTTGGAATCGTGGAAGCACTAGCACCCAAATCACACAAAGCATAGCACTCATGATCTTTAATTTTAATTTTTATTGTAGGTTCCCACTCATCATAAAATTTTCTAGGGATAGAAACTTCCAACTCAAGTTTTTCTTCATAAGATTGCATCAAAGCATCAGTGATATGTTTAGTAAAAGCTTTATTTTGACTATAAGCATGAGGAGAATTTAGCACGGATTGCAACAAGGAAATACAATCTATCAAAGAGCAATTATCACAATTAAATTCCTTGAAATCCAAAATAGTGGGTTCATTACTATTTAAAGTTTTGACATCTTCAATCCCACTTTTAACAATTTTAGCATCAAGATCTAAAGACTCCGAATTTTTGGAACACCTTCTAGGTAAAGGTGGCTCATGTTCAGCCCCGTCATTATCAAGATTCATATTGCAAAACAAAGATTTAATAGTAGACACATCAATAACTTTTAGATCTTCATCTTTATTATCATGAAAACTAGAAGAACATGCTTTTATAAAGCAATCTTTCCTAGCACGCATCCTTGCGGTTCTTTGTTTGCACTCATCAATGGAAACTCTCATGGCTTTGAGTGACTCATTGATATCATGCTTAGGTGGAATAGATCTAAGTTTCAAAGAATCAACATCAAGAGAAATTCTATCAACGTTCCTAGCCAACTCATCAATCTTAAGCAATTTTTCTTCAATCAAAGCATTGAAAATCTTTTGCGAAGTAATAAATTCTTTAATATTAGATTCAAAATCAGAGGGCATCTTATTATAATTTCCATAGGAATTGTCGTAGGAATTACCATAATTATTAGAGGAATTACTAGGAAATAGCCTAGAATTAAAATTTCCTCTATACGCATTGTTACCATAATTGTTCCTACCAACAAAATTCACATCCATAGATTCATTATTATTCTCAATCAAAGTAGACAAAGGCATATAATTAGGAGCAGTAGGAGCACTCTTTTTACCAAATAATTTCATAAGTTCATCCATCTTTCCACTCAAAACATTAATCTCTTCAACTGCATGCACTTTTTTATTAGTAGATCTTTTGGTGTGCCATTGAGAATAATTAACCATAATATTGTCTAGGAGTTTAGTAGCTTCTCCTAAAGTGATTTCCAAAAAAGTGCCTCACGCGGCCGGATCTAAAAGATTTGTAGAAGCAAAATTCAATCCGGCATAAAAGTTTTGTATAATCATCCAAAGATTCAAACCATGTGTAGGGCAATTACGTATCATTAATTTCATCCTCTCCCAAGATTGTGCAACATGTTCATGATCAAGTTGCTTAAAATTCATAATATCGTTTCTAAGAGAGATAATCTTAGCGGGAGGAAAATACTTAGAGATAAAAGCATCTTTGCACTTATTCCATGAATCAATACTATTTTTAGGGAAAGACGAAAACCAATCTTTAGCATGATCTCTAGCGAAAACGGAAATAGCTTCAATTTAACGATATCATTATCCACATCTTTCTTCTTTTGCATATCACACAAATCAACAAAGTTGTTTAGATGGGTAGAAGCATCTTCACTAGGAAGGCTAGCGAATTGATCTTTCATGACAAGATTCAACAAAGCAGCATTAATTTCACAAGATTCGACATCGGTAAGAGGAGCAATCGGAGTGCTAAGAAAATAATTGTTGTTGGTATTGGCAAAGTCACACAATTTAGTATTATCTTGAGCCATTGTGACAGGCAAGCAATCCAACACACAAGCAAACAAGAAACGGGCAAAAAGAGGCAAATAGAGAAATAAAGGAGGACGGAGAGAGAGGGCGAATAAAACGGCAAGGGTGAAGTGGGGGAGAGGAAAACGAGAGGCAAATGGCAAATAATGTAATGCAAGGGATAATAGTTTGTGATGGGTACTTGGTATGTCTTGACTTGGCTTGGCGCGAATCTCCCCGGCAACGGCGCCAGAAATCCTTCTTGCTACCTCTTGAGCACTGCGTTGGTTTTCCCTTGAAGAGGAAAGGGGTGATGCAGCAAAGTAGCATAAGTATTTCCCTCACTTTTTGAGAACCAAGGTATCAATCCAGTAGGATATCACACTTAAGTCCCACGCACCTAGACAAACAAATAAGAACCTCGCAACCAACGCGATAAAGGGGTTGTCAAGCCCTTCTCGGTCACTTACGAGAGTGAGATCTGATAGATATGATAAGATAATATTTTTGGTATTTTTATGATAAAAAGGAATAAAGATGCAAAGTAAAATAAAAGGCAAAGGAAATAACTAAAGAATTGGAAGATTGATATGATAGAAGATAGACCCGGGGGCCATAGGTTTCACTAGTGACTTCTCTCAAGAGCATAAGTATTACGGTGGGTAAATGAATTACTGTCGAGCAATTGATAGAAAAGCGAATACTTATGAGAATATCTAGGTATGATCATGTATATAGGCATCACGTCCGAGACAAGTAGACCGAAACAATTCTGCATCTACTACTATTACTCCACACATCGACCGCTATCCAGCATGCATCTAGAGTATTAAGTTCATAAGAATAGAGTAATGCTTTAAGGAAGATGACATGATGTAGAGGGATAAACTCATGCAATATGATATGAACCCCATCTTTTTATCCTCAATGGCAACAATACAATACGTATCGGTTCCTTTTATGTCACTGGGATCGAACACCGCAAGATTGAACCCAAAGCTAAGCACTTCTCCCATTGCAAGAAAGATCAATCTAGTAGGCCAAACCAAACTGATAATTCGGAGGGACTTGCAAAGATAAACCAATCATACATAAAAGAATTCAGAGGATAATCAAATATTGTTCATAGATAATCTGGATCATAAACCCACAATTCATCGGATCTTGACAAACACACCGCAAAAGAAAATTACATCGAATAGATCTCCAAGAGAATCGAGGAGAACTTTGTATTGAGATCCAAAGAGAGAGAGAAGAAGCCATCTAGCTAATAACTATGGACCCGTAGGTCTGAAGTAAACTACTCACACATCATCGGAGAGGCCATGGAGTTGATGTAGAGGCCCTCCGTGATCGATGCCCCCTCCGTCGGAGCTCCAGAAAAGGCCTCGAGATGGGATCTCATGAGTACAGAAGGTTGCGGCGGTGGAATTAGGTTTTCATGGTGCTTCTGGATGTTTGGGGGGTACGTGGATATATATAGGAGGAAGAAGTACGTCGGTGGAGCAACGGGGGGCCCATGAGGGTGGAGGGCACGCCTAGGGGGGTAGGCGCGCCCCCTGCCTCGTGCCTTCCTCCCTTGTTTCTTGATGGCCACTCCAAGTCTCCTGGATCACGTTTGTTGAGAAAATCACGTTCCCGAAGGTTTCATGCCGTTTGGACTCGTTTGATATTCTTTTTCTTCGAAACCCTAAAATAGGCAAAAAAAAACAGCAATTTGGGCTGGGCCTCCGGTTAGTAGGTTAGTCCCAAAAAATGATATAAAAGTGTAAAATAAAGCCCATTAATATCCAAAATAGATAATATAATAGCATGGAACAATAAAAATTATAGATACGTTGGAGACGTATCAAGCATCCCCAAGCTTAATTCCCGCTCCTCCTCGAGTAGGTAAATGGTAAAAGAAGAATTTTTGATGTGGAATGCTTTCTAACATATTTCTCAATGTAATTTTTCTTTATTGTGGCATGAATGTTCAGATCCATAAGATTCAAGATAAAAGTTTAATATTGACATAAAAATAATAATACTTCAAGCATACTAACTAAGCAATCATGTCTTCTCAAAATAACATGTCTAAAGAAAGTTATCCCTACAAAATCATATAGTCTGGCTATGCTCTATCTTCACCACACAAAATATTTAAATCATGCACAACCCCGATGACAAGCCAAGCAATTGTTTCATACTTTTGATGTTCTCAAACTTTTTCAATCTTCACGCAATATATGAGCATGAGCCATGGATATAGCACTATGGTGGAATAGAATGGTGGTTGTGGAGAAGACAAAAAGGGAGAAGATAGTCTCACATCAACTAGGCGTATCAACGGGCTATGGAGATGCCCATCAATAGATATCAATGTGAGTGAGTAGGGATTGCCATGCAACAGATGCACTAGAGCTATAAGTATATGAAAGCTCAACAAAAGAAACTAAGTGGGTGTGCATCCAACTTGCTTGCTCACGAAGACCTAGGGCATTTTGAGGAAGCCCATCACTGGAATATACAAGCCAAGTTCTATAATGAAAAATTCCCACTAGTATATGAAAGTGATATCATAGGAGACTCTCTATATGAAGAACATGGTGCTACTTTGAAGCACAAGTGTGGAAAAAGGATAGTAACATTGTCCCTTCTCTCTTTTTCTCTCATTTTTTGGGCCTTCCTTTTTATGGCCTTTCTCTTTTTTTCCTCCTTTTTTTCGTCCGGAGTCTCGTCCATAGTCTCCATCATTCTTTCCTCACCTGGGACAATGCTCTAATAATGATGATCATCACACTTTATTTACTTACAACTCAAGAATTACAACTCAATACTTAGAACAAAATATGATTCTATGTGAATGCCTCCGGCGGTGTACCGGGATGTGCAATGATGCATGAGTGACATGTATGAAGAATTATGAACGGTGGCTTTGCCACAAATACGATGTCAACTACATGATCATGCAAGCAATATGACAATGATGAAGCGTGTCAAAATAACGGAACGATGGAAAGTTGCATGGCAATATATCTTGGAATGGCTATGGAAATGCCGTAATAGGTAGGTACGGTGGCTGTTTTGAGGAAGGTATATGGTGGGTTTATGGTACCGGCGAAAGTTGCGCGATACTAGAGAGGCTAGCAATGGTGGAAGGGTGAGAGTGCGTATAATCCATGGACTCAACATTAGTCATAAAGATCTCACATACTTATTGCAAAAATCTATTTGTTATCGAAACAAAGTATTACACGCATGCTCCTAGGGGGATAGATTGGTAGGAAAAGACCATCGCTCGTCCCCGACCGCCACTCATAAGGAAGACAATCAATAAATACATCATACTCCAACTTCATCACATAACGGTTCACCATACGTGCATGCTACGGGAATCACAAACTTCAACACAAGTATTTCTCAAATTCACAACTACTCAACTAGCATGACTCTAATATCACCATCTCCATATCTCAAAACAATTATCAAGTATCAACCTTCTCATAGTATTCAATGCACTTATATGAAAGTTTTTATTATTGCCATGTTGTTCTAAAGGACTCTCAAAATAATATAAGTGAAGCATGTGAGAACAATAGTTTCTGTAAAACAAATCCACCACCGTGCTCTAAAACATATAAGTGAAGCACTAGAGCAAAAACTATATAGCTCAAAAGATATAAGTGAAGCACATAGAGTATTCTAATAAATTTCAATTCATGTGAGTCTCTCTCAAAAGGTGTGTACAGCAAGGATGGTTGTGGTAAACTAAAAAGCAAAGACTCAAATCATACAAGACGCTCCAAGCAAAACACATATCATGTGGTGAATAAAAATATAGCTCCAAGTAAAGTTACCGATAGACGAAGGCGAAATGCCTTCCGGGGCATCCCCAAGCCTAGGCTTTTTGGTGTCCTTGAATTTTACCTTGGGGTGCCATGGGCATCCCCAATCTTAGGCTCTTGCCACTCTTCATTCCATAATCCATCAAATCTTTACCCAAAAACTTGGAAACTTCACAACACAAAACTCAAAATAGAAAATCTCGTGAGCCCCGTTAGCGAAAGAAAACAAAACACCACTTCAAGGTACTATAATGAACTCATTATTTATTTATATTGGTGTTAAACCTACTGTATTCCAACTTATATATGGTTTATAAACTCTTTTACTAGCCATAGATTTATCAAAATAAGCAAACAACACAAGAAAAACAGAATCTGTCAAAAACAGAACAGTATGTAGTAATCTGTAGCTAACACAAGTTCTGGAACCCCAAAAATTCTAAAATAAATTGCTGGACGTGAGGAATTTATCTATTAATCATCTGCAAAAAGATTAACTAAATAGTACCTTCCAAATAAAAATGTGAAGCGATTCTCGTGAGCGCTCACGTTTCTGTTTGTTACAACAAGATCAAAAAGACTTTCCCCAAGTCTTCCCAACGGTTCTACTTGGCACAAACACTAATTAAACACACAAAAAACAAAACCAAAACAAAGGCTAGATAAATTATTTATTACTAAGCAGGAGCAAAAAGCAAGGAATAAAAATAAAATTAGGTTGCCTCCCAACAAGCGCTATTGATAGAGGCAAAGGTGTCCCGTCTTTCGATGAGATGGCGGATTTCGCTTTGGTGGAAGTCGACTTTGACGATCCGACTACGAATGTGCGAGGACGTCGCGCCTTAGCAATCGCTAAACCAACTCCGAGAGGTTATTGACCACGCCGGAGCACGATCAACCTGACCACGAGGGTCTGTTTCCTGCGAGCAAACGAAGAACAAGCAAGAAACTAAGATTGCAATCTGGATATTGCGAATATAAGATGAAAGCTTTATTGATCAAGGTGGGGTTCTGTGACGCCTTTGTCTGGTCGTTGAACACAAACGAAGTACGCGAAGTTGCAGCTATGGCGAACTTTTAATCTAAACAAAACCCAAAGTCTAAACGATGCCCTAACGGCTGTATATATGGAGGAAGAGGGGGGAATTTCGTGGCCCTTGGTGGAGGGGTCCGAAATCAACCCTATCTCTTGTTTCCCCACACATACGGACTCTAAAAATAGCCTATACTTATGTATTTCGAAATTACATGGGCCTGGCCCAATAATAAGGTGACGCAGCACCTAAAATAGCCTCGGGACGAAATTTATGAAGTGGCATCTTGTATATTTCGTCCAAGGCTTCATGCACCCATTATGGTGGCTTCAAAGTCCTGAAATCATCACTTGTAACTCCGTTCTTGTTCCCCTTGCGCATGCCATCATCTCCATGCTTGTTCTTGCTCCAATGTTCATCCTTCTCCAAGCTAGGCCCTTCATTTGTAAGCAAAACAAATGTATCCAATTTAGGCAGCATCATATTCTCATGAACATTAGAATCATTACCAAGAAACGAAAGTACCTGGTAATTTAGTTGGCGTGCACGAGCTCTAGTAATTGGTCCAGTATGTATAGCAGCAGGTGCTGTGGGTGTAACAATTGTATTGATGTCCTCATCATCCTCCCCTTCTTGAAATGAAGTCGTCCTCGACGGAAGTTCATCTTCCTCACCCAAATAAGGCTTCAAATCTGCAATGTTAAAAGTGGGACTAACCCCAAAATATGCAGGCAGCTCAAGTTTATATGCATTATCATTTATTTTCTCTAACACCTTAAAGGGACCATCAGCACGTGGCATTAACTTTGATTTGCGCAAATCAGGAAATCTATCCTTACGCAAATGTAACCAAACAAGATCTCCAGGTGCAAACACAACATGTTTTCTACCCTTATCTCCAGCAAGTTTATATTTAGCATTCTTACGCTCAATGTTTTCCTTAGTTAACTCATACATTTTTAAATAAATTCAGCACGTTGTTTAGCATCAAAATTAACCTTCTCCGAAGATGGAAGAGCCAACAAATCAATAGGTGCACGAGGTAGGAAACCATACACAACTTCAAAAGGGCACATCTTAGTAGTAGAATGCAATGAACAATTATAAGCAAATTCAATATGAGGCAAGCATTCCTCCCACATTTTCTTATTATTCTTCAAAACAGCCCTAAGCATAGTAGACAACGTTCTATTGACTACTTCAGTTTGTCCATCAGTTTGGGGGTGACAAGTAGTACTAAAAAGCAGTTTAGTCCCCAACTTAGCCCATAAACATCTCCAAAAGTGGCTAAGAAATTTAGTATCACGATCTGAAACAATAGTATTTGGCACACCATGCAAGCGAATAATTTCACGAAAGAACAAATCAGCAACATTAACAGCATCATCGCTTTTATGACATGGTATAAAGTGTGCCATTTTCGAGAATCTATCCACGACAACAAATATGCTATCCCTCCCCTTCTTTGTTTGAGGTAAACCTAAAACAAAGTCCATAGATATATCCTCCCAAGGAACACTAGGTACAGGCAAAGGCATATATAAACCATGAGGATTGAGTCATGACTTAGCTTTTTAACATGTAGTGCATCGAGCAATAAAACGCTCAACATCCCGTCTCATCTTTGGCCAAAAGAAATGTGTAGCAAGTACGTCCTCCGTCTTCTTCACGCCAAAGTGTCCCATTAATCCTCCTCCATGCGCCTCCTGCAACAACAAAAGACGAACGGAGCTAGCTGGAATGCATAGCTTGTTAGCACGAAACACAAATCCATCGTTAACGACAAACTTGTTCCACATTCTTCCTTCTTTACAATTCTGCATTACATCTTTAAAATAAGCATCATGCACATATTGATCTTTGATGGTCTCCAAACCAAATATTTTGAAGTCAAGTTGTGAAAGCATAGTATAGCGACGAGACAATGCATCAGCAATAACATTTTCTTTTCCCTTCTTGTGTTTAATGACATAAGGGAAACTCTCAATGAATTCAACCCATTTAGCATGTCTACGATTCAGTTTAGCTTGACTTTTAATATGTTTCAAAGATTCATGATCAGAATGTATAACAAATTCTTTGGGCCATAAATAATGTTGCCATGTTTCTAAAGTCCGAACAAGAGCATATAATTCTTTATCATAAGTAGAATAATTCAGACTAGGCCCACTCAATTTTTCAGAAAAGTATGCAACAGGTTTGCCATCTTGTAATAACACACCTCCTAATCCAATTCCACTAGCATCACATTCAAGCTCAAAAGTCTTATTAAAATCAGGAAGTTGGAGTAAAGGAGCATGTGTCAACTTATCTTTCAATACCGTGAAGGCTTCTTCCTGTGCGGTACCCCAAAGAAAAGGCACATCTTTCTTTGTAAGCTCATTGAGAGGTGCAGCAATGATAGAGGCAAAGGTGTCCCGTCTTTCGATGAGATGGTGGATTTCGCTTTGGTGGAAGTCGACTTTGACGATCCGACTACGAACGTGCGAGGACGTCGCGCCTTAGCAATCGCTAAACCAACTCCGAGAGGTTATTGACCACGCCGGAGCACGATCAACCTGACCACGAGGGTCTGTTTCCTGCGAGCAAACGAAGAACAAGCAAGAAACTAAGATTGCAATCTGGATACTGCGAATATAAGATGAAAGCTTTATTGATCAAGGTGGGGTTCTGTGACGCCTTTGTCTGGTCGTTGAACACAAACAAAGTACGCGAAGTTGCAGCTATGGCGAACTTTTAATCTAAACAAAACCCAAAGTCTAAACGATGCCCTAAGGGCTGTATATATGGAGGAAGAGGGGGGGGAATTTCGTGGCCCTTGGTGGAGGGGTCCGAAATCAACCCTATCTCTTGTTTCCCCACACATACGGACTCTAAAAATAGCCTATACTTATGTATTTCGAAATTACATGGGCCTGGCCCAATAATAAGGTGACGCAGCACCTAAAATAGCCTCGGGACGAAATTTATGAAGTGGCATCTTGTATATTTCGTCCAAGGCTTCATGCACCCATTATGGTGGCTTCAAAGTCCTGAAATCATCACTTGTAACTCCGTTATTGTTCCCCTTGCGCATGCCATCATCTCCATGCTTGTTCTTGCTCCAATGTTCATCCTTCTCCAAGCTAGGCCCTTCATTTGTAAGCAAAACAAATGTATCCAATTCAGGCAGCATCATATTCTCATGAACATTAGAATCATTACCAAGAAACGAAAGTACCTGGTAATTTAGTTGGCGTGCACGAGCTCTAGTAATTGGTCCAGTATGTATAGCAGCAGGGGCTGTGGGTGTAACAATTGTATTGATGTCCTCATCATCCTCCCCTTCTTGAAATGAAGTCGTCCTCGACGGAAGTTCATCTTCCTCACCCAAATAAGGCTTCAAATCTGCAATGTTAAAAGTGGGACTAACCCCAAAATCTGCAGGCAGCTCAAGTTTATATGCATTATCATTTATTTTCTCTAACACCTTAAAGGGACCATCAGCACGTGGCATTAACTTTGATTTGCGCAAATCAGGAAATCTATCCTTACGCAAATGTAACCAAACAAGATCTCCAGGTGCAAACACAACATGTTTTCTACCCTTATCTCCGGCAAGTTTATATTTAGCATTCATATGCTCAATGTTTTCCTTAGTTAACTCATGCATTTTTAAAATCAATTCAGCACGTTGTTTAGCATCAAAATTAACCTTCTCCGAAAATGGAAGAGGCAACAAATCAATAGGTGCACGAGGTAGGAAACCATACACAACTTCAAAAGGGCACATCTTAGTAGTAGAATGCAATGAACGATTATAAGCAAATTCAATATGAGGCAAGCATTCCTCCCACATTTTCTTATTATTCTTCAAAACAGCCCTAAGCATAGTAGACAACGTTCTATTGACTACTTCAGTTTGTCCATCAGTTTGGGGGTGACAAGTAGTACTAAAAAGCAGTTTAGTCCCCAACTTAGCCCATAAACATCTCCAAAAGTGGCTAAGAAATTTAGTATCACGATCTGAAACAATAGTATTTGGCACACCATGCAAGCGAATAATTTCACGAAAGAACAAATCAGCAACATTAACAGCATCATCGCTTTTATGACATGGTATAAAGTGTGCCATTTTCGAGAATCTATCCACGACAACAAATATGCTATCCCTCCCCTTCTTTGTTTGAGGTAAACCTAAAACAAAGTCCATAGATATATCCTCCCAAGGAACACTAGGTACAGGCAAAGGCATATATAAACCATGAGGATTGAGTCATGACTTAGCTTTTTAACATGTAGTGCATCGAGCAATAAAACGCTCAACATCCCGTCTCATCTTTGGCCAAAAGAAATGTGTAGCAAGTACGTCCTCCGTCTTCTTCACGCCAAAGTGTCCCATTAATCCTCCTCCATGCGCCTCCTGCAACAACAAAAGACGAACGGAGCTAGCTGGAATGCATAGCTTGTTAGCACGAAACACAAATCCATCGTTAACGACAAACTTGTTCCACATTCTTCCTTCTTTACAATTCTGCATTACATCTTTAAAATAAGCATCATGCACATATTGATCTTTGATGGTCTCCAAACCAAATATTTTGAAGTCAAGTTGTGAAAGCATAGTATAGCGACGAGACAATGCATCAGCAATAACATTTTCTTTTCCCTTCTTGTGTTTAATGACATAAGGGAAACTCTCAATGAATTCAACCCATTTAGCATGTCTACGATTCAGTTTAGCTTGACTTTTAATATGTTTCAAAGATTCATGATCAGAATGTATAACAAATTCTTTGGGCCATAAATAATGTTGCCATGTTTCTAAAGTCCGAACAAGAGCATATAATTCTTTATCATAAGTAGAATAATTCAGACTAGGCCCACTCAATTTTTCAGAAAAGTATGCAACAGGTTTGCCATCTTGTAATAACACACCTCCTAATCCAATTCCACTAGCATCACATTCAAGCTCAAAAGTCTTATTAAAATCAGGAAGTTGGAGTAAAGGAGCATGTGTCAACTTATCTTTCAATACCGTGAAGGCTTCTTCCTGTGCGGTACCCCAAACAAAAGGCACATCCTTCTTTGTAAGCTCGTTGAGAGGTGCAGCAATGGTGCTGAAATCTCTCACAAAGCGCCTATAGAATCCAGCGAGGCCAAGAAAACTCCTCACTTGTGTGACCGTTTTGGGCTGCGGCCAACTCTCAATAGCTTCAATCTTGGCTTTGTCAACTTCAATTCCCTGTGGAGTAACAACATAGCCAAGAAAAGATACTCGGTCGGTGCAAAAGGTGCACCTCCCAAGGTTACCAAACAAACGTGCATCACGTAGAGCAATAAAAATAGCACGTAAATGTTCCAAATGTTCTTCCAAAGATCTGCTATAAATCAGTATATCATCAAAATAGACTACCACAAATCGTCCAATGAAAGCACGTAAAACTTCGTTCATTAGTCTCATGAAAGTACTAGGCGCATTAGTTAACCCAAAAGGCATGACTAACCACTCATATAATCCAAACTTAGTTTTAAATGCTGTTTTCCATTCATCCCCCAACTTCATACGAATTTGATGGTATCCACTATGCAAATCAACTTTGGAGAATGTTGTAGAGCCACTCAATTCATCAAGCATATCATCGAGCCTAGGAATAGGATGACGATAACGAATAGTAATATTATTAATGCCTCTACAATCAACACACATACGTGATGTACCATCCTTTTTCGGCACTAGAATAATAGGAACAGCACAAGGACTAAGGGATTCGCGTATATAACCTTTGTCGAGAAGCTCTTGTACTTGACGCATAATCTCCTTCGTCTCCTCTGGATTGGTACGGTATGGTGCACGGTTTGGCAGTGAAGCACCGGGAATTAAGTCAATCTGATGCTCAATCCCTCGAATAGGCGGTAATCCCGGTGGCACGTCTTGTGGAAAGACGTCAGCGAACTCTTGCAAAATGTTAGTGACAGCAGGAGGCAAAGAGGAAGGCACGTCCTCGAATGAAAATAATGCCTCTTTGCACACAAAAGCATAGCAAACAGATTTGCTGAAATCTAGCTCATCAATATCAGATTTGGTGGCAAATAAACATGCACTTTTCAATTTAATTTCAGAAGCAACACTAGATGGTTTATTATTAGGCTTCATTTGTTGCTCAAATTCTTTTGCCACAATCTGATTTTCACTCTTATTCTTCTCCTGTTTTGCTTTATTAGCTCTATTAATATCATCTTTCAAAATGGAATCAGGAGTCATACGAAGCAAAGTAATATTTTTATCCTTATGAACAAGAGTATAGTGATTGTTTCTACCATGGTGTACAGAATTTTTATCAAATTGCCATGGTCTACCAAGTAATAAGGAACATGCTTACATAGGTACCACATCACAATCAACATAATCAGCATATGTAGAGATACTAAAATGCACACGAACAGTACGTGTTACCTTAACCTTGCCGCTGTTGTTGAACCATTGGATGTAGTAAGGATGTGGATGTGGTCTTGTGGTGAGAGAAAGCTTCTCCATCATCTCCATGCTAGCCAAGTTGTTGCAGCTCCCTCCGTCTATTATGACGCGCACAGAACGTTCCTTCACAACTCCCTTGGTATGGAACAAATTGTGCCTCTGATTTTGCTCAGCTTGTGTGACCTGCACACTCAAAACACGTTGAGCAACTAAACATTCATACCTGTCAGCGTCTTCAGGAGCCATGTATTGCGTCTCATGATCAGAATCATCTCCACCATGTTCTTCACGTGTAATAAGAGCCAAAGTCTCCTCATCATAGTCACTAGCGGACTCATATCCACCATCCGCGGTAGCAATCATCACACACGGAGATTTGTATTCTCTCGCATAATGACCTCCTCCCTTACAACGACGACAAATAATATCACTTGTGTGCCCTGTTGATGCCATGGAAGAAGAAGAACGCTGTGCAGGCCCCGCAGGTGCGCTCTTGGCAGATAATGGTGGTTGTGCCTGTTTTCTTGTATCACGGCTGGAGGTGGCACCGGATGGAGGTGCTGGTGCAGTTGAAGTAGAAGATGCACGTGGCGTACATGATGAAGGTCGGCCTGCAGAAAAGTTAGTTCGCCCCAATGCTTGTCGATCCTGCACTTCACGTTCAGCTTTACAAGCAAGATGGAATAAACGAGTGATATTAGTATACTCCTTATAGTCTAGAATGGTCTGAATCTCTCTATTTAATCCACCCAGAAAACGTGCAAGCATAGCTTCATTCTCCTCAACAATACCACATCTAATCATGCTAGTTTGTAATTCCTGATAATATTCTTCTACAGAATTTTTCCCTTGTCTTAAACGCTGCAATTTTTGAAGCAATTCACGTTGATAATATGGTGGAACCCAACGCGTACGCATAGTAGTTTTCAAAGCAGCCCAAGTAGTTGGAATAGGATATAATCTACAATGTTCAGACCACCATACACATGCAAAACTAGTGAAAGCACAAACGGCAGCAGCAACTCGTCTCTCCTCAGGATATTGTAAACATGTAAATCGTTGTTCAGTTTCTAACTCCCAAGTAAGATATATATCAGGAACATATCTACCCTCAAATGGTGGAATATTCAATTTCAGTTTAGGAATATGGACATCATCTCGTACTTGAGGTGGTGGTGCAGGCCTACCATTACGAATATATACTTGAGGTCGACCTGCTGGTGGTGGTACAGGTGGCTGCACGTAGTGTTGATTTTGATCAACCTCATCCTCATAATCTCCCACATAATCATCCTCCTCCGCATCAGCAGCAGGAGCCACAGAAGTATCAACAGCAGCACCAACAGTTTGGCCAAACGCAAGAGGAAGACGACTTGCTCGGCGGAGGTCTGCTTCGCGACGTGGAGGTAGTCGTTGTTGTTGTTGTTGGAGAGGTGCGTTAGGTGCAGCGGGTGGTGGTGGTGGAAGACGCGCGAGCAATTCATTAAACTTGTTATCGAGCTTTGTTTCGAACGTCTTCTCAAGGCCAGTGATCTTCTCCATGGCCTCTTCAAAATTGTTCAGCACATCTTGCACCTGTTCAGTCATCATTTGCTGAAACTTATCGTGAAGCTCCTTGTTCGATAAATTCTCCCAGTCAATCTCGTCGGCTTGTGATCCTGGCATGGTTAGCAGCAATAGAAACACACAAGAATATGATCCGACAGACTACGAACAAGTGGTGGTGGTGGGTGTCACAAATCCGTCAAGCAAATCTCAAATTCTTACCAGTTCTTACCCAGCAGCAGGCGGTGATCGGCAACCGTTGTAGTTAAAAACTCTCAAAGCTTGGATAGAGCGATTACCAGGGAGAGTCAAACGCACGACGTAGATGTATGTGGAGCTGGGAAGGCTTATAATATGGTAGCAAAAAGGGTCAGCAATAATCAATTCAGAGATGCAAAGTTGAATAAACGCTCAACGACGGTACTGTGCTGGTCCTAGGCTAGACTGTGCTAGAGACGCGAGCCTAGAACACTAACAAAATCACGGCGCGGCACGTAAACAAGGGAAAAGCACACTCTGGAATTTTTTTTCCGCTCTTTTATTTTTGCGCTCTTTTTTTTTTGCGCTGCTTTTTTTTTTGTGAAAAATCACTATAATGGCGAGTGTCTCAAAACTCTTCTTAGCTCAAACTGACAGGATGGGCACGAAATTTTTTCGACCAATTTTTTTTTTTTACTGCCCGGACCCAAAAACTGGAAACGGGTCAAAAAAAACTTCCTATAACGGCACCTGTCTCAAAACACTCAAAAACACCTAAAAATAGGATAGCCAGAATTTTTTTCGAAAAATGCGTTTTCGAAAAATTTTGGGCCTAAACGGAGCGTGGCTACCCGACTCCGGCAAGGAAACACGAATTTTTTTTCCGAAACCTACTCCGGCAAGGAAACACGAATCGGAATCTAGATGGATCTCGAAAACAAACCTAATATGCAAGGAATTCGGATTGGTGGTGGATATATGGTGGCTCTGATACCACTTGATAGAGGCAAAGGTGTCCCGTCTTTCGATGAGATGGCGGATTTCGCTTTGGTGGAAGTCGACTTTGACGATCCGACTACGAACGTGCGAGGACGTCGCGCCTTAACAATCGCTAAACCAACTCCGAGAGGTTATTGACCACGCCGGAGCACGATCAACCTGACCACGAGGGTCTGTTTCCTGCGAGCAAACGAAGAACAAGCAAGAAACTAAGATTGCAATCTGGATATTGCGAATATAAGATGAAAGCTTTATTGATCAAGGTGGGGTTCTGTGACGCCTTTGTCTAGTCGTTGAACACAAACGAAGTACGCGAAGTTGCAGCTATGGCGAACTTTTAATCTAAACAAAACCCAAAGTCTAAACGATGCCCTAACGGCTGTATATATGGAGGAAGAGGGGGGAATTTCGTGGCCCTTGGTGGAGGGGTCCGAAATCAACCCTATCTCTTGTTTCCCCACACATACGGACTCTAAAAATAGCCTATACTTATGTATTTCGAAATTACATGGGCCTGGCCCAATAATAAGGTGACGCAGCACCTAAAATAGCCTCGGGACGAAATTTATGAAGTGGCATCTTGTATATTTCGTCCAAGGCTTCATGCACCCATTATGGTGGCTTCAAAGTCCTGAAATCATCACTTGTAACTCCGTTCTTGTTCCCCTTGCGCATGCCATCATCTCCATGCTTGTTCTTGCTCCAATGTTCATCCTTCTCCAAGCTAGGCCCTTCATTTGTAAGCAAAACAAATGTATCCAATTTAGGCAGCATCATATTCTCATGAACATTAGAATCATTACCAAGAAACGAAAGTACCTGGTAATTTAGTTGGCGTGCACGAGCTCTAGTAATTGGTCCAGTATGTATAGCAGCAGGGGCTGTGGGTGTAACAATTGTATTGATGTCCTCATCAGCTATCGTTTAACGCCCCTAGCTAGGCATAAAAGCGAAGATAGATCTAGGTATTGCCATCTTTGGTAGGTAATCCATAAGTGGCTCTCATAATAGATTCATATGGTAATTTAGTTTTCTTTCTAGGGTAGTGTTCCATGTCTTTCCTTAATGGAAATTGGAATCTAATATTCCCTTCCTTCATATCAATAATTGCACCAATCATTCTAAGGAGAGGTCTACCAACAATAATAGGACATGAAGGATTGCAATCTATATCAAGAACAATGAAATCTACGGGCATATAGTTCCTATTTGCAACAATAAGAACATCATTAATTCTTCCCATAGGTTTCTTAATAGTGGAACCCGCAAGGTGCAAGTTTAAAGAACAATCATCAAAATCACGGAAACTCAAATCACACAAAGTTTTTGGAATCGTGGAAGCACTAGCACCCAAATCACAAAAAGCATAGCACTCATGATCTTTAATTTTAATTTTTATTGTAGGTTCCCACTCATCATAAAGTTTTCTAGGGATAGAAACTTCCAACTCAAGTTTTTCTTCATAAGATTGCATCAAAGCATCAACGATATGTTTAGTAAAAGCTTTATTTTGACTATAAGCATGAGGAGAATTTAGCACGGATTGCAACAAGGAAATACAATCTATCAAAGAGCAATTATCATAATTAAATTCCTTGAAATCCAAAATAGTGGGTTCATTACTATTTGAAGTTCTGACCTCTTCAATCCCACTTTTAACAATTTTAGCATCAAGATCTAAAGACTCCGAATTTTTGGAATGCCTTCTAGGTAAAGGTGTCTCATCTTCAGCCCCATCATTATCAAGATTCATCTTGCAAAACAAAGATTTAATAGGAGATACATCAATAACTTTTAGATCTTCATCTTTATTATCATGAAAACTAGAAGAACACGCTTTTATCAAGCAATCTTTCTTAGCACGCATCCTAGCGGTTCTTTCTTTGCACTCATCAATGGAAATTCTCATGGCTTTGAGAGACTCATTGATATCATGATTAGGCAGAATAGATCTAAGTTTCAAAGAATCAACATCAAGAGAAATTCTATCAACGTTCCTAGCCAACTCATCAATCTTAAGCAATTTTTCTTCAATCAAAGATTGAAACTCTTTTGCGAAGTAATAAATCCTTTAATATTAGATTCAAAATCAGAGATCATCTTATTATAATTTCCATAGGAATTGTTTTAGGAATTACCATAATTATTAGACGAATTACTAGGAAACGGCCTTGAATTAAAATTACCTCTATACGCATTGTTACCATAATTGTTCCTACCAACAAAATTCACATCCATAGATTCATTATTATTCTCAATCAAAGTAGACAAAGCCATATCATTAGGATCAGTAGGAGCACTCTTATTAGCAAATAATTTCATAAGTTCATCCATCTTTCCACTCAAAACATCAATCTCTTCAATAGCATGCACTTTTTATTAGTAGATCTTTCGATGTGCCATTGAGAATAATTAACCATAATATTATCTAGGAGTTTAGTAGCTTCTCCTAAAGTGACTTACATAAAAGTGCCTCCCGCGACCGAATCTAAAAGATTTGTAGAAGCAAAATTCAATCCGGCATAAAAGTTTTGTATAATCATCCAAAGATTCAAACCATGTGTAGGGTAATTACATATCATTAATTTCATCCTCTCCCAAGATTGTGCAACATGTTCATGATCAAGTTGCTTAAAATTCATAATATTGTTTCTAAGAGAGATGATCTTAGTGGGAGGAAAATACTTAGAGATAAAAGCATCTTTGCACTTATTCCATGAATCAATACTATTTTTAGGCAAAGAGGAAAACTAAGCTTTAGCACGATCTCTAAGCGAAAATGGAAATAGCTTAAATTTAAAAATATCATTATCCTCATCTTTCTTTTTTTGCATGTCACAGAAATCAACAAAGTTGTTTAGATGGGTAGAGACATCTTCACTAGGAAGGCCGGCGAATTGATCTTTCATGACAAGATTCAACAAGGCAGCATTAATTTCACAAGATTCGACATCGGTAAGAGGAGCAATCGGAGTGCTAAGAAAATCATTGTTGTTGGTATTGGCAAAGTCACACAATTTAGTATTATCTTGAGCCATCGTGACAGGTAAGCAATCCAACACACAAGCAAACAAGAAACAGGCAAAAAGAGGCAAATAAAGAAAGAGAAGGAGGACGGAGAGAGAGGACTAATAAAACGGCAAGGGTGAAGTGGGGGAGAGAGGAAAACGAGAGGCAAATGGCAAATAATGTAATGCAAGGGATAATAGTTTGTGATGGGTACTTGGTATGTCTTGACTTGGCTTTGCGCGAATCTCCCCGGTAACGGTGCCAGAAATCCTTCTTGCTACCTCTTGAGTACTGTGTTGGTTTTCCTTTAAAGAGGAAAGGGTGATGCAGCAAAGTAGCGTAAGTATTTCCCTCAGTTTTTGAGAACCAAGGTATCAATCCAGTAGGAGATCACGCCCAATTCCCACGCACCTACACAAACAAATAAGAACCTCACAACCAACGCGATAAAGGGGTTGTCAAGCCCTTCTCGGTCACTTACGAGAGTGAGATCTGATAGATAAGATAAGATAATATTTTTGGTATTTTTATGATAAAGAGAAATAAAGATGCAAAGTAAAATAAAAGGCAAATGAAATAACTAAGTATTGGAAGATTAATATGATAGAAGATAGACCCGGGGGCCATAGGTTTCACTAGTGGCTTCTCTCAAGAGCATAAGTATTACGGTGGGTAAACGAATTACTGTCGAGCAATTGATAGAAAAGCGAATGCTTATGAGAATATCTAGGTATGATCATGTATATAGGCATCACGTCCGAGACAAGTAGACCGAAACGATTCTGCATCTACTACTATTACTCCACACATCGACCGCTATCCAGCATGCATCTAAAGTATTAAGTTCATAAGAACAGAGTAATGCTTTAAGGAAGATGATGTGATGTAGAGGGATAAACTCATGCAATATGATATAAACCCCATATTTTTATCCTCGATGGCAACAATACAATAGTATCGGTTCCCTTTCTGTCACTGGGATCGAACACCGCAAGATTGAACCCAAAGCTAAGCACTTATCCCATTGCAAGAAAGATCAATCTTGTAGGCCAAACCAAACTGATAATTCAAAGAGACTAGAAAAGATAAACCAATCATACATAAAAGAATTCAGAGGAGAATCAAATATTGTTCATAGATAATCTGGATCATAAACCCACAATTCATTGGATCTCGACAAACACACCGCAAAAGAAGATTACATCGAATAGATCTCCAAGAGAATCGAGGAGAACTTTGTATTGAGATCCAAAGAGAGAGAGAAGAAGCCATCTAGCTAATAACTATGGATCCGTAGTTCTGAAGTAAACTACTCACACATCACCGGAGAGGCCATGGAGTTGATGTAGAGGCCCTCCTTGATCAATGCCCCCTCCGACGGAGCTCCAAAAAAGGCCCCGAGATGGGATCTCTCGAGTACAGAAGGCTGCGGCGGTGGAATTAGGTTTTCGTGGTGCTCCTGGATGTTTGGGGGGTACGTGGATATATATAGGAGGAAGAAGTACGTCGGTGGAGCAACAGAGGGCCCACAAGGGTGGAGGGCGCGCCCAGGGGTGGTAGGTTCGCCCCCTGCGTCGTGCCTTCCTCCCTTGTTTCTTGATGGCCACTCCAAGTCTCCTGGATCACGTTTGTTGAGAAAATCACGTTCCCGAAGGTTTCATTCTGTTTGGACTCCGTTTGATATTCCTTTTCTTCGAAACCCTAAAATAGGCAAAAAACAACAATTTGGGCTGGGCCTCCGGTTAGTAGGTTAGTCCCAAAAATGATATAAAAGTGTAAAATAAAGCCCATTAACATCCAAAATAGATAATATAATAGCATGGAGCAATCAAAAATTATAGATACGTTGGAGATGTATCACCGATGGTGTGATCGGTTACCCTTAACCATTGGTAGCTATGTTTTCCCCTCAGACCTAATAATTTTGGAGTCTCAAGGAGTCGATATAATATTAGGCATGGATTGGTTATCGAAGTATCTAGGAAACATCAATTGTGCTAGTAAGTCCATTTTACTCACCACCCCGGAAGGAAAAAGGATCAAGTATGTATCTAGACATGCGTTAGGGAGGACCCAAGTGAATTCTCTTTCGGCTACGGAGCGGCCTCTACCACTTTCCCTACTGTTCGGGTTGAACTAGGGCTTTGGCTGAGCGACCACCTTCTTCCAGTATTCATAGCTTACTGTCTGCTTCCTGCCTGATCGGTGCTGACTGACTGTTCTTGCTTGTCTTGGGCCTGCTCTAGTTTTGGTGCTGCTAACTAAGGGTCGAATTTCGTGACTTGATGAACAAGATAGAGTTTGAGCCTGGAGCCAAAGCCCCAACCCTTCCATTTTAGGGGTTGTTCAGGAAGAAGTGCCTGTTGTGAAGGATTACCCAGATGTATTTCCAGAGGAACTACCAGGCATGTCACCTGATCGAGACATAGAATTTTTGATAGAGCTGTTGCCAGGCACCGAACCAATATCAAAGAGGCCATACCGGATGCCCGCAAATGATCTAGAGGAAATTAAGAAGCAGATTAAGGAGTTATTGGAGAAAGGTTACATTCGACGAAGTTTGTCCCCGTGGGGAGCCCCAGTGCTCTTGGTTGAGAAGAAGGATGGATCTTTGAGAATGGTTGTTGATTACCGAGCATTGAATGAAGTCACGATCAAGAATAAGTACCCACTACCGATGATCAACGATTTGTTTGACCAGCTGCAAGGAGATAAAGTATTCTCCAAGATCGATCTTCGATCAGGTTACCACCAGTTGAAGATTCGGGAACATGATATACCTAAGACAGCTTTTACCACAAGGTATGGGCTATATGAGTACACTATCATGTCATTTGGATTGACCAACGCCCCTGCCTATTTCATGAGTATGATGAATAAGGTGTTCATGGAGTTTTGGGATAAGTTTGTAGTGGTGTTCATTGATGATATTTTGGTATACTCAAAGAATGAAGAGGAACACAAGGAACTTAGGGAACATCAGCTATATGCCAAGTTTAGCAAGTGTGACTTTTGGCTGAAGGAAGTTGGATTTCTTGGGCATGTTATACAGGAGAAGGTATAGCAGTAGACCCCACCAAGGTTCAGTCTGTCACTCAGTGGTTGGCACCCACCTCAGTTGGAGAGATCCGCAGTCTTCTGGGACTCGCGGGATATTACAGGAGGTTCATTGAGAATTTCTCCAAGATTGCGAAACCCATGACAGAGTTGTTGAAGAAGGACACCAAGTTCAAATGGACTGAAGATTGTGAGGCCAGTTTTCAGGAGTTGAAGAAACGTTTGGTTACAGCCCTAGTGCTGATTCTTCCAGATATACGCAAGGATTTCCAAGTGTATTGCGATGCTTCTCGCTTAGGACTTGGAGGAGTACTTATGTAGGACAGAAGAGTGCTTTCATATGCCTCATGACAACTTCGACCTCATGAGTTGAATTACGCCACCATGATTTGGAGTTAGCAGCCGTAGTGCATGCGCTTAAGACCTAGAGACATTTCTTGATTGGAAACAGATGTGATGTGTACACGGATCACAAGAGTTTGAAGTACAATTTCATGCAGAAGGAGTTAAATCTCAGGCAAAGGAGATGGTTGGAGCTCATAAAGGATTATGATATGAAATTGCATTATCACCTAGGAAAGGCCAATGTCGTAGCAGACGCTTTGAGCCAGAAGAGTTATGCCAATACCCTTGTAAGTGGAGGATTACCACAGGAGTTAGTCAAGAATCTCAAGGAGCTTCGTTTGGAGATAGCTTCGAGAGGTTTTGTTGCAACAATGGAGGTTCAGTCTACATTACTGGGGACGATTCGAGAAGCTCAGAAGGATGATAAGGAAATCTCTGAGATAAAGGAGAAGATGAGCAAGGTAAAAGCCAAGGGTTTCTGTGAGGATGAGCACGAGACCTTATGGTTTGAGGATCGTATATATGTGCCTAATAATGCTGAGATTAGGAAGTTAATACTTCAGGAAGCTCATGACTCGCCATACTCGATTCACCCTGGAAACACCAAGATGTATTTGGATTTGAAGGAGCATTTCTGGTGGACGGGTATGAAGAAGGATATTGCCGAGTATGTAGCAGTGTGTGATGTATGTCAGAGAGTGAAGGCAGAACATCAGAAACCAGCAGGATTACTGCAGCCTATGCCGATACCCGAATGGAAGTGGGACAAGCTTGGCATGGATTTCATCATCGGATTACCCACAACCCGATCGGGATACGATTCAATCTGGGTAGTAGTTGATCGTTTGACAAAGGTAGCTCACTTTATCCCAGTGAAAACCACCTATACAAGTGCGAAGTTGGCCAAGATATATATGACCAGGATTGTATGTCTGCATGGAGTTCCAAGGACCATCGTATCAGATAGAGGGACACAGTTTACCTAGAAGTTTTGGAATCAATTGCACCCGACTTTGGGTACTAGACTAGAGTTCAGTACAACCTTTCATCCGCAGACAGATGGACAGGCCGAAAGAGTCAATCAGATTCTAGAGGACATGTTGAGAGCTTGTGCACTAGATTATGGATCCAGTTGGGATAACAATTTGCCTTACGCAGAGTTCTCATACAACAACAATTATCAAGCTAGTTTGAGGATGGCACCTTTTGAAGCTTTGTATGGAAGAAGGTGCAGGACACCGTTAATGTGGGATGAAGTTGGAGACTGCCAGTTGTTTGGACCGGATCCGATCAAGGAGTCCGAAGAGAAGGTTAAGTTGAGTCAAGATAGACTGAAGGTACCTCAGTCCAGACAGAAGAGTTATGCAAATACTAAATGCAAGGAGGTAGTATATGAGATTGGAGACTGAGCATATCTTCGCGTGTCACCACTACGAGGAGTTAAACGTTTTGGAGTTAAGGGAAAGTTAGCCCCGAGATTTGTAGGACCGTACCGAGTTTTGGAACGTACGGGAGAGGTTGCCCACAGGATGAAATTACCCGAAGGATTGTCAGGAGTTCATGATGTGTTTCACATTTCCCAGTTGAAGAAGTGCCATGCAGAAATGGCTGATATTCCTCTAAGAGATACAGTGCCCTGGAAGCAATTTAGTTGGATAGTGATCTGACCTACGAGGAGAAACCCGTCAAGATTCTCCAATTTGCCAGCTGAGTTACGCGCGGTAAGGTTATCAAGTTTTGCAAAGTTCAGTGGATGTTAGAGGCAAAGGTGTCCCGTCTTTCGATGAGATGATGGATATCGCTTTGGTGGCAGTCGACTTTGACGATCCGACTACGAACGTGCGAGGACGTCGCGCCTTAGCAATCGCTAAACCAACTCCGAGAGGTTATTGACCACGCTGGAGCACGATCAACCTGACCACGAGGGTCTGTTTCCTGCGAGCAAACGAAGAACAAGCAAGAAACTGAGATTGCAATCTGGATATTGCGAATATAAGATGAAAGCTTTATTGAGCAAGGTGGGGTTCTGTGACGCCTTTGTCTGGTCGTTGAACACAAACGAAGTACGCGAAGTTGCAGCTATGGCGAACTTTTAATCTAAACAAAACCCAAAGTCTAAACGGTGCCCTAAGGGCTGTATATATGGAGGAAGAGAGGGGGAATTTCGTGGCCCTTGGTGAAGGGGTCCGAAATCAACCGTATCTCTTGTTTCCCCACACATACGGACTCGAAAAATAGCCTATACTTATGTATTTCGAAATTACATGGGCCTGGCCCAATAAAAAGGTGACGCAGCACCTATAATAGCCCCGGGACGAAATTTATGAAGTGGCATCTTGTATATTTCGTCCAAGGCTTCATGCACCCATTATGGTGGCTTCAAAGTCCTGAAATCATCACTTGTAACTCCGTTCTTGTTCCCCTTGATGATGAGGACATGACTACCTTGGATATGACCAAAAATATTGCATATATGCATATTTGTCAGGTGATTTCTAGTGCAAACTATTCAATAATCTATTTATGTTATCCAGAACAAAAATACTTCACACACTTGTGTTTTGTCTAATTGCAGGTGTATGGGACATTTGTACAATCCACATATGAAGATAAGGAAGAAAGAGATGTTTATTTGCTGTCCAAAAAGTTCTCTCACGTCACTTTTGGCCCAAGAGAAGATAGAGTCCAAGTCTCTCACGTTCTGGATTCAGATTTGGACTGCACAGACATACCTGACTCAAAACGCACACAAGTTTTTCATACGGACTCCGAATTGGGTGATTCTTTTTTTGTTGGAAACCAGATTTCGTGCACTTTCCAACCCAATTGGAATCACCTTAAAATTCGTCCGGAGCGTTGAGTTGTGGACGAAACAATCTGATGCTGCAGCAGAATCCGAGTCAAACTACAAGTCCAAAGGTGTTACATCACCTCCACTTGGGCCCATTGGCCTTGTACGACCTAGATTTAGTTTTAGGCTGCCTTGGGACGTCCTCCCACCTCCTTGGCCGCCACCCCTTGCTCCTATATAAGTAGATCCATCTAGTAGCTTTTCCTTGGGATTTGTTTAGTTAAAAGTTAGCCATTGCAACTTCGTGTACTTTGTTTGTGTCCAACGACCAGACCAAGACCGTTTACGGATCCCCACCTTTATCAATACTTCATCTATATTCGCAATATTCAGATTGCTTTATCATATTCTTGCTTGTTCTTCGATTGCTTGCAGGAATAGACCTTCGTGGTCAGGTTGATTGTGCTCTGGCGTGGTCAATAACCTCTCGGAGTTGGTTTAGCGATTGCTAAGGCGCAACGTCGTGCACGTTTGTAGTCGAATCGTCAAAGTCGTCTCCACCAAATCGATAGTTATCATCTCGTCGAAAGATCGAGACACCCCCGCCTCTATCACTTGCGCATGGCATCATCTCCATGCTTGTTCTTGCTCCAATGTTCATCCTTCTCCAAGCTAGGCCCTTCATTTGTAAGCAAAACAAATGTATCCAATTTAGGCAGCATCATATTCTCATGAACATTAGAATCATTACCAAGAAACGAAAGTACCTGATAATTTAATTGGCGTGCGCGAGCTCTAGTAATTGGTCCCGTATATGTAGCAGTAGGGGCTGTGGGTGTAACAATGGTATTGATGTCCTCATCATCCTCCCCTTCTTGAAATGAAGTCGTCCTCGACGGAAACTCATCTTCCTCACCCAAATAAGGCTTCAAATCTGCAATGTTAAAAGTGGGACTAACCCCAAAATCTGCAGGCAGCTCAAGTTTATATGCATTATCATTTATTTTCTCTAACACCTTAAAGGGACAGTCAGCACGTGGCATTAGCTTTGATTTGCGCAAATCAGGAAATCTATCCTTACGCAAATGTAATCAAACAAGATCTCCAGGTGCAAACACAACATGTTTTCTACCCTTATCTCCAGCAAGTTTATATTTAGCATTCATACGCTCAATGTTTTCCTTAGTTAACTCATGCATTTTTAAAATCAATTCAACACGTTGTTTAGCATCAAAATTAACCTTCTCCGAAGATGGAACAGGCAACAAATCAATAGGTGCACGAGGTAGGAAACCATACACAACTTCAAAAGGGCACATCTTAGTAGTAGAATGCAATGAACGATTATAAGCAAATTCAATATGAGGCAAGCATTCCTCCCACATTTTCTTATTATTCTTCAAAACAGCCCTAAGCATAGTAGACAACGTTCTATTGACTACTTCAGTTTGTCCATCAGTTTGGGGGTGACAAGTAGTACTAAAAAGCAGTTTAGTCCCCAACTTAGCCCATAAACATCTCCAAAAGTGGCTAAGAAATTTAGTATCACGATCTGAAACAATAGTATTTGGCACACCATGCAAGCGAATAATTTCACGAAAGAACAAATCAGCAACATTAACAGCATCATCGCTTTTATGACATGGTATAAAGTGTGCCATTTTCGAGAATCTATCCACGACAACAAATATGCTATCCCTCCCCTTCTTTGTTCGAGGTAAACCTAAAACAAAGTCCATAGATATATCCTCCCAAGGAACACTAGGTACAGGTAAAGGCATATATAAACCATGAGGATTGAGTCGTGACTTAGCTTTTTGACATGTAGTGCATCGAGCAATAAAACGCTCAACATCCCGTCTCATCTTTGGCCAAAAGAAATGTGTAGCAAGTACGTCCTCCGTCTTCTTCACGCCAAAGTGTCCCATTATTCCTCCTCCATGCGCCTCCTGCAACAACAAAAGACAAACGGAGCTAGCTGGAATGCATAGTTTGTTAGCACGAAACACAAATCCATCGTTAACGACGAACTTGTTCCACATTCTTCCTTCTTTACAATTCTGCATTACATCTTTGAAATCAGCATCATGCAGATATTGATCTTTGATGGTCTCCAAACCAAATATTTTGAAGTCAAGTTGTGAAAGCATAGTATAGCGGCGAGACAATGCATCAGCAATAACATTTTCTTTTCCCTTCTTGTGTTTAATGACATAAGGAAAAGTCTCAATGAATTCAACCCATTTAGCATGTCTACGATTCAGTTTAGCTTGACTTTTAATATGTTTCAAAGATTCATGATTAGAATGTATAACAAATTCTTTGGGCCATAAATAATGTTGCCATGTTTCTAAAGTCCGAACAAGAGCATATAATTCTTTATCATAAGTAGAATAATTCAGACTAGGCCCACTCAATTTTTCAGAAAAGTATGCAACAGGTTTGCCATCTTGTAATAACACACCGCCTAATCCAATTCCACTAGCATCACATTCAAGCTCGAAAGTCTTATTAAAATCAGGAAGTTGGAGTAAAGGAGCATGTGTCAACTTATCTTTCAATACCGAGAAGGCTTCTTCCTGTGCGGTACCCCAAAGAAAAGGCACATCTTTCTGTGTAAGCTCATTGAGAGGTGCAGCAATGGTGCTGAAATCTCTCACAAAACGCCTATAGAATCCAGCGAGGCCAAGAAAACTCCTCACTTGTGTGACCGTTTTGGGTTGCGGCCAACTCTCAATAGCTTCAATCTTGGCTTTATCAACTTCAATTCCCTGTGGAGTAACAACATAGCCAAGAAAAGATACTCGGTCGGTGCAAAAGGTGCACTTCCCAAGGTTACCAAACAAACGTGCATCACGTAGAGCAATAAAAACAACACGTAAATGTTCCAAATGTTCTTCCAAAGATCTGCTATAAATCAACATGTCATCAAAGTAAACTACCGCAAATCGTCCAATGAAAGCACGTAAAACTTTGTTCATTAATCTCATGAAAGTACTAGGTGCATTAGTTAATCCAAAAGGCATGACTAACCACTCATATAATCCAAACTTAGTTTTGAATGCTGTTTTCCATTCATCTCCCAATTTCATACGAATTTGATGGTATCCACTACGCAAATCAACTTTGGAGAATATTGTAGAGCCACTCAATTCATCAAGCATATCATCTAGCCTAGGAATAGGATGACGATAACGAATAGTAATATTATTAATGCCTCTACAATCAACACACATACGTGATGTACCATCCTTTTTCGGCACTAGAATAATAGGAACAGCACAAGGACTAAGGGATTCGCGTATATAACCTTTGTCGAGAAGCTATTGTACTTGACGCATAATCTCCTTCGTCTCCTCTGGATTGGTACGGTATGGTGCACGGTTTGGCAGTGAAGCACCGGGAATTAAGTCAATCTGATGCTCAGTCCCTCGAATAGGCGGTAATCCCGGTGGCACGTCTTGTGGAAAGACGTCAGCGAACTCCTGCAAAATGTTAGTGACAGCAGGAGGCAAAGAGGAAGGCACGTCCTCGAATGAAAATAATGCCTCTTTGCACACAAAAGCATAGCAAACAGATTTGCTGAAATCTAGCTCATCAATATCAGATTTGGTGGCAAATAAACATGCACTTTTCAATTTAATTTCAGAAGCAACACTAGATGGTTTATTATTAGGCTTCATTTGTTGCTCAAATTCTTTTGCCAGAATCTGATTTTCACTCTTATTCGTCTCCTGTTTTGCTTTATTAGCTCTATTAATATCATCTTTCAAAATGGAATCAGGAGTCATAGGAAGCAAAGTAATATTTTTATCCTTATGAACAAGAGTATAGTGATTGTTTCTACCATGGTGTACAGAATTTTTATCAAATTGCCATGGTCTACCAAGTAATAAGGAACATGCTTACATAGGTACCACATCACAATCAACATAATCAGCATATGTAGAGATACTAAAATGCACACGAACAGTACGTGTTACCTTAACCTTGCCGCTGTTGTTGAACCATTGGATGTAGTGAGGATGTGGATGTGGTCTTGTGGTGAGAGAAAGCTTTTCCACCATCTCCATGCTAGCCAAGTTGTTGCAGCTCCCTCTGTCTATGATGACGCGCACAAAACGTTCCTTCACAACTCCCTTGGTATGGAACAAATTGTGCCTCTGATTTTGCTCAGCTTGTGTGATCTGCACACTCAAAACACGTTCAGCAACTAAACATTCATACCTGTCAGCGTCTTCAGGAGCCATGTATTGCGTCTCATGATCAGAATCATCTCCACCATGTTCTTCACGTGTAATAAGAGCCAAAGTCTCCTCATCATAGTCACTAGCAGACTCATATCCACCATCCGCGGTAGCAATCATCACACGCGGAGATTTGCATTCTCTCGCATAATGACCTCCTCCCTTACAACGACGACAAATAATATCACTTGTGTGCCCTGTTGATGCCATGGAAGAAGAAGAACGCTGTGCAGGCCCCGCAGGTGCGCTCTTGGCAGATAATGGTGGTTGTGCCTGTTTTCTTGTATCACGGCTGGAGGTGGCACCGGATGGAGGTGCTGGTGCAGTTGAAGTAGAAGATGCACGCAGTGTCCATGATGAAGGTCGGCCTGCAGAAAAGTTAGTTCGCCCCAATGCTTGTCGATCCTGCACTTCACGTTCAGCTTTACAAGCAAGATGGAATACACGAGTGATATTAGTATAATCCTTATAGTCTAGAATGGTCTGAATCTCTCTATTTAATCCACCCAGAAAACGTGCAAGCATAGTTTCATTCTCCTCAACAATACCACATCTAATCATGCCAGTTTGTAATTCCTGATAATATTCTTCTACAGAATTTTTCCCTTGTCTTAAACGCTGCAATTTTTGAAGCAATTCACGTTGATAATATGGTGGAACCCAACGCGTACGCATAGTAGTTTTCAAAGCAGCCCAAGTAGTTGGAATAGGATATAATCTACAATGTTCAGACCACCATACACATGCAAAACTAGTGAAAGCACAAACAGCAGCAGCAACTCGTCTCTCCTCAGGATATTGTAAACATGTAAATCATTGTTCAGTTTCTAACTCCCAAGTAAGATATATATCAGGAACATATCTACCCTCAAATGGTGGAATATTCAATTTCAGTTTAGGAATATGGACATCATCTCGTACCTGAGGTGGTGGTGCAGGCCTACCATTACGAATATATACCTGAGGTCGACCTGCTGGTGGTGGTACAGGTGGCTGCACGTAGTGCTGATTTTGATCAACCTCATCCTCATAATCTCCCACATAATCATCCTCCTCCGCATCAGCAGCAGGAGCCACAGAAGTATCAACAGCAGCACGAACAGTTTGGCCAAACGCAAGAGGAACACGGCTTGCTCGGCGGAGGTCTGTTTCGCGACGTGGAGGTAGTCGTTGTTGTTGTTGTTGGAGAGGTGCGTTAGGTGCAGCGGGTGGTGGTGGTGGAAGACGCGCGAGCAATTCATTAAACTTGTTATCGAGCTTTGTTTCGAACGTCTTCTCAAGGCCAGTGATCTTCTCCATGGCCTCTTCAAAATTGTTCAGCACATCTTGCACCTGTTCAGTCATCATTTGCTGAAACTTATCATGAAGCTCCTTGTTCGATAAATTCTCCCAGTCAATCTCGTCGGCTTGTGATCCTGGCATGGTTAGCAGCAATAGAAACACACAAGAATATGATCCTACAGACTACGAACAAGTGGTGGTGGTGGGTGTCACAAATCCGTCAAGCAAAACTCAAATTCTTACCAGTTCTTACCCAGCAACAGGCGGTGATCGGCAACCGTTGTAGTCAAAACTCTCAAAGCTTGGATAGAGCGATTATCAGGGAGAGTCAAACGCACGACGTAGATGTATGTGGAGCTGGGAAGGCTTATAATATGGTAGCAAAAATGATGAGGACATGACTACCTTGGATATGACCAAAAATATTGCATATATGCATATTTGTCAGGTGATTTCTAGTGCAAACTATTCAATAATCTATTTATGTTATCCAGAACAAAAATACTTCACACACTTTTGTGTTTTGTCTAATTGCAGGTGTATGGGACATTTGTACAATCCACATATGAAGATAAGGAAGAAAGAGATGTTTATTTGCTGTCCAAAAAGTTCTCTCACGTCACTTTTGGCCCAAGAGAAGATAGAGTCCAAGTCTCTCACGTTCTGGATTCAGATTCGGACTGCACAGACATACCTGACTCAAAACGCACACAAGTTTTTCATACGGACTCCGAATTGGGTGATTCTTTTTTTGTTGGAAACTAGATTTCGTGCACTTTCCAACCCAATTGGAATCACCTTCAAATTCGTCCGGAGCTTTGAGTTGTGGACGAAACAATCTGATGCTGCAGCAGAATCCGAGTCAAACTACAAGTCCAAAGGTGTTACATCACCTCCACTTGGGCCCATTGGCCTTGTACGACCTAGATTTAGTTTTAGGCTGCCTTGGGACGTCCTCCCACCTCCTTGGCCGCCACCCCTTGCTCCTATATAAGTAGATCCATCTAGTAGCTTTTCCGGGGGATTTGTTTAGTTAAAAGTTAGCCATTGCAACTTCGTGTACTTCGTTTGTGTCCAACGACCAGACCAAGACCGCTTCCGGATCCCCACCATTATCAATACCTCATATATATTTGCAATATTCAGATTGCTTTATCATATTCTTGCTCGTTCTTCGATTGCTTGCAGGAATAGACCTTCGTGGTCAGGCTGTCCGTGCTTCCGGCATCGTCAGTAACCTCAGGAGATTGGTTTAGCGATTGCTAAGGCGCAACATCGTGCACGTTTGTAGTCGGATCGTCAAAGTCGTCTCCACCGTCTCTCCTCGGGATATTGTAAACATGTAAATCGTTGTTCAGTTTCTAACTCCCAAGTAAGATATATATCAGGAACATATCTACCCTCAAATGGTGGAATATTCAATTTCAGTTTAGGAATATGGACATCATCTCGTACCTGAGGTGGTGGTGCAGGCCTACCATTACGAATAATCCTCATAATCTCCCACATAATCATCCTCCTCCGCATCAGCAGCAGGAGCCACAGAAGTATCAACAGCAGCACCAACAATTTGGCCAAACGCAAGAGGAACACAACTCGCTCGGCGAAGGTCTGTTTCGCGATGTGGAGGTAGTCATTGTTGTTGTTGTTGGAGAGGTGCGTTAGGTGCAGCGGGTGGTGGTGGTGGAAGACGCGCGAGCAATTCATTAAACTTGTTATCGAGCTTTGTTTCGAACGTCTTCTCAAGGCTAGTGATCTTCTCCATGGCCTCTTCAAAATTGTTCAGCACATCTTGCACCTGTTCAGTCATCATTTGCTGAAACTTATCATGAAACTCCTTGTTCGATAAATTCTCCCAGTCAATCTCGTCGGCTTGTGATCCTGGCATGGTTAGCAGCAATAGAAACACACAAGAATATGATCCTACAGACTACGAACAAGTGGTGGTGGTGGGTGTCACAAATCCGTCAAGCAAAACTCAAATTCTTACCAGTTCTTACCCAGCAACAGGCGGTGATCGGCAACCGTTGTAGTCAAAACTCTCAAAGCTTGGATAGAGCGATTACCAGGGAGAGTCAAACGCACGACGTAGATGTATGTGGAGCTGGGAAGGCTTATAATATGGTAGCAAAAAGGGTCAGCAATAATCAATTCAGAGATGCAAAGTTGAATAAACGCTCAACGACGGTACTGTGCTGGTCCTAGGCTAGACTGTGCTAGAGACGCGAGCCTAGAACACCAACAAAATCACGGCGCGGCACGTAAACAAGGGAGGAGCACACTCTGAATTTTTTTTTCTCTTTTTTTTTGCACTTTTTTTCCTCCGCAACAAATTTTTTTCGAAAAAGTCTACAAACGGTCTAAAAACTGCCTAGCCAGAATTTTCCAGACTTAGTTTTTTTTTTTGAAATTGGAACTATTTTTCTTCTGCGGATGGCTCGGAAGTTGGGGAGTCCTTCTCTGTCATGACTCGGAGTATCGCGTGATCTGGAAATCGAGAACTGATAGAGGCGGGGTGTCCCGATCTTTCGATGAGATGATAACTATCGATTTGGTGGAGACGACTTTGACGATCCGACTACAAACGTGCACGACGTTGCGCCTTAGCAATCGCTAAACCAATCTCCTGAGGTTACTGACGATGCCGGAAGCACGGTCAGCCTGACCACGAAGGTCTATTCCTGCAAGCAATCGAAGAACGAGCAAGAATATGATAAAGCAATTTGAATATTGCAAATATATATGAGGTATTGATAATGGTGGGGATCCGGAAGCGGTCTTGGTCTGGTCGTTGGACACAAACGAAGTACACGAAGTTGCAATGGCTAACTTTTAACTAAACAAATCCCAAGGGAAAGCTACTAGATGGATCTACTTATATAGGAGCAAGGGGTGGCGGCCAAGGAGGTGGGAGGACGTCCCAAGGCAGCCTAAAACTAAATCTAGGTCGTACAAGGCCAATGGGCCCAAGTGGAGGTGATGTAACACCTTTGGACTTGTAGTTTGACTCGGATTCTGCTGCAGCATCAGATTGTTTCATTCACAACTCAACGCTCCGGACGAATTTGAAGGTGATTCCAATTGGGTTGGAAAGTACACGGAATCTAGTTTCCAACAAAAAAAATAATCACCCAATTCGGAGTCCGTATGAAAAACTTGTGTGCGTTTTGAGTCAGGTATGTCTGTGCAGTCCGAATCTGAATCCAGAACGTGAGAGACTTGGACTCTATCTTCTCTTGGGCCAAAAATGACGTGAGAGAACTTTTTGGACAGCAAATAAACATCTCTTTCTTCCTTATCTTCATATGTGGATTGTACAAATGTCTCATACACCTGCAATTAGACAAAACACAAAAGTGTATGAAGTATTTTTGTTCTGGATAACATAAATAGATTATTGAATAGTTTGCACTAGAAATCACCTGACAAATATGCATATATGCAATATTTTTGGTCATATCCAAGGTAGTCATATCCAAGACAGTTTTTCGTAGTTTAGATCGAGTCTGTTCTTCATACCTACAGTCCACGAAAAAGCCACAACAAAAAAAATTAGGGTTAGTTCATCATATCCGAACCAATCTGAGCCTTTGCATAATCTTTTTAGGGTTTTGCTTTGTTGAATTTGCGGTTGCATCGTCGGTCTAGTTGCTGGTCTTAGAGTCTAGTCTTTTAGAGTTTCGAGTTCTGGTCATAAGTTGTCACGCCGCCGCCGCACCATCATCATCGCCCCTGCCATCTACCACCACCGCTCCGAATTCGTATCCATATACCACCACCAATCCGTGCCCATATACCACCACCTCAGGTACGAGATGATGTCCATATTCCTAAACTGAAATTGAATATTCCACCATTTGAGGGTAGATATGTTCCTGATATATATCTTACTTGGGAGTTAGAAACTGAACAACGATTTACATGTTTACAATATCCTGAGGAGAGACGAGTTGCTGCTGCTGTTTGTGCTTTCACTAGTTTTGCATGTGTATGGTGGTCTGAACATTGTAGATTATATCCTATTCCAACTACTTGGGCTGCTTTGAAAACTGCTATGCGTACGCGTTAGGTTCCACCATATTATCAACGTGAATTGCTTCAAAAATTGCAGCGTTTAAGACAAGGGAAAAATTCTGTAGAAGAATATTATCAGGAATTACAAACTGGCATGATTAGATGTGGTATTGTTGAGGAGAATGAAGCTATGCTTGCACGTTTTCTGGGTGGATTAAATAGAGAGATTCAGACCATTCTAGACTATAAGGAGTATACTAATATCACTCGTTTATTCCATCTTGCTTGTAAAGCTGAACGTGAAGTGCAGGATCGACAAGCATTGGGGCGAACTAATTTTTCTGCAGGCCGACCTTCATCATGGACACCACGTGCATCTTCTACTTCAACTGCACCAGCACCTCCATCCGGTGCCACCTCCAGCCGTGATACAAGAAAACAGGCACAACCACCATTATCTTCCAAGAGCGCACCTGCGGGTCCTGCACAGCGTTCTTCTTCTTCCATGGCATCAACAGGGCACACAAGTGATATTATTTGTCGTTGTTGTAAGGGAGGAGGTCATTATGCGAGGGAATGCAAATCTCCGCGTGTGATGATTGCTACCGCGGATGGTGGATATGAGTCCGCTAGTGACTTTGATGAAGAGACATTGGCTCTTATTACACGTGAAGAACATGGTGGAGATGATTCTGATCATGAGACGCAATACATGGCTCCTGAAGACGCTGACAGGTATGAATGTTTAGTTGTTCAACGTGTTTTGAGTGTGCAGGTCACACAAGCTGAGCAAAATCAGAGGCACAATTTGTTCCATACCAAGGGAGTTGTGAAGGAACGTTCTGTGCGCGTCATAATAGACGGAGGGAGCTGCAACAACTTGGCTAGCATGGAGATGGTGGAGAAGCTTTCTCTCACCACAGGACCACATCCACATCCTTACTACATCCAATGGTTCAACAACAGCGGCAAGGTTAAGGTAACACGTACTGTTCGTGTGCATTTTAGTATCTCTACATGTGCTGATTATGTTGATTGTGATGTGGTACCTATGCAAGCATGTTCCTTATTACTTGGTAGACCATGGCAATTTGATAAAAATTCTGTACACCATGGTAGAAATAATCACTATACTCTTGTTCATAAGGATAAAAATATTACTTTGCTTCCTATGACTCCTGATTCCATTTTGAAAGATGATATTAATAGAGCTAATAAAGCACAACAGGAGAAGAATAAGAGTGAAAATCAGATTGTGGCAAAAGAATTTGAGCAACAAATGAAGCCTAATAATAAACCATCTAGTGTTGCTTCTGAAATTAAATTGAAAAGTGCATGTTTATTTGCCACCAAATCTGATATTGATGAGCTAGATTTCAGCAAATCTGTTTGCTATGCTTTTGTGTGCAAACAGGCATTATTTTCATTCGAGGACGTGCCTTCCTCTTTGCCTCCTGCTGTCACTAACATTTTGCAGGAGTTCGCTGACGTTTTTCCACAAGACGTGCCACCGGGATTACCGCCTATTCGAGGGATTGAGCATCAGATTGACTTAATTCCCGGTGCTTCACTGCCAAACCGTGCACCATACCGTACCAATCCAGAGGAGACGAAGGAGATTATGCGTCAAGTACAAGAGCTTCTCAACAAAGGTTATATACGTGAATCCCTTAGTCCTTGTGCTGTTCCTATTATTCTAGTGCTGAAAAAGGATGGTACATCACGTATGTGTGTTGATTGTAGAGGCATTAATAATATTACTATTCGTTATCGTCATCCTATTCCTAGGCTAGATGATATGCTTGATGAATTGAGTGGCTCTACAATATTCTCCAAAGTTGATTTGCGTAGTGGCTACCATCAAATTCGTATGAAATTGGGAGATGAATGGAAAACAACATTTAAAACTAAGTTTGGATTATATGAGTGGTTAGTCATGCCTTTTGGGTTAACTAATGCACCTAGTACTTTCATGAGATTAATGAACGAAGTTTTACGTGCTTTCATTGGACGATTTGTGGTAGTTTACTTTGATGACATATTGATTTATAGCAGATCTTTGGAAGAACATTTGGAACATTTACGTGCTGTTTTTATTGCTCTACGTGATGCACGTTTGTTTGGTAACCTTGGGAAGTGCACCTTTTGCACCGACCGTGTATCTTTTCTTGGCTATGTTGTTACTCCACAGGGAATTGAAGTTGATAAAGCCAAGATTGAAGCTATTGAGAGTTGGCCGCAGCCCAAAACGGTCACACAAGTGAGGAGTTTTCTTGGCCTCGCTGGATTCTATAGGCGTTTTGTGAGAGATTTCAGCACCATTGCTGCACCTCTCAATGAGCTTACAAAGAAAGATGTGCCTTTTCTTTGGGGTACCGCACAGGAAGAAGCCTTCACGGTATTGAAAGATAAGTTGACACATGCTCCTTTACTCCAACTTCCTGATTTTAATAAGACTTTTGAGCTTGAATGTGATGCTAGTGGAATTGGATTAGGAGGTGTGTTATTACAAGATGGCAAACCTGTTGCATACTTTTCTGAAAAATTGAGAGGGCCTAGTCTGAATTATTCTACTTATGATAAAGAATTATATGCCCTTGTTCGGACTTTAGAAACATGGCAACATTATTTATGGCCCAAAGAATTTGTTATACATTCTGATCATGAATCTTTGAAACATATTAAATGATAGAGGCGGGGTGTCCCGATCTTTCGATGAGATGATAACTATCGATTTGGTGGAGACGACTTTGACGATCCGACTACAAACGTGCAACGACGTTGTGCCTTAGCAATCGCTAAACCAACTCCGAGAGGTTATTGACCACGCTGGAGCACGATCAACCTGACCACGAAGGTCTATTCCTGCAAGCAATCGAAGAACGAGCAAGAATATGATAAAGAAATCTGAATATTGCGAATATATATGAAGTATTGATAATGGTGGGGATCCGTAAGCGGTCTTGGTCTGGTCGTTGGACACAAACGAAGTACACGAAGTTGCAATGGCTAACTTTTAACTAAACAAATCCCAAGGAAAAGCTACTAGATGGATCTACTTATATAGGAGCAAGGGGTGGAGGCCAAGGAGGTTGGAGGACGTCCCAAGGCAGCCTAAAACTAAATCTAGGTCGTACAAGGCCAATGGGCCCAAGTGGAGGTGATGTAACACCTTTGGACTTGTAGTTTGACTCGGATTCTGCTGCAGCATCAGATTGTTTCGTCCACAACTCAACGCTCCGGACGAATTTGAAGGTGATTCCAATTGGGTTGGAAAGTGCACGAAATCTAGTTTCCAACAAAAAACGAATCACCCAATTCGGAGTCCGTATGAAAAACATGTGTGCGTTTTGAGTCAGGTATGTCTGTGCAGTCCGAATCTGAATCCAAAACGTGAGAGACTTGGACTCTATCTTCTCTTAGGCCAAAAGTGACGTGAGAGAACTTTTTGGACAGCAAATAAACATCTCTTTCTTCCTTATCTTCATATGTGGATTGTACAAATGTCCCATACACCTGCAATTAGACAAAACACAAAAGTGTGTGAAGTATTTTTGTTCTGGATAACAAAAATAGATTATTGAATAGTTTGCACTAGAAATCACCTGACAAATATGCATATATGCAATATTTTTGGTCATATCCAAGGTAGTCATGTCCTCATCATTACACGTGAAGAACATGGTGGAGATGATTCTGATCATGAGACGCAATACATGGCTCCTGAAGACGCTGACAGGTATGAATGTTTAGTTGCTCAACGTGTTTTGAGTGTGCAGGTCACACAAGCTGAGCAAAATCAGAGGCACAATTTGTTCCATACCAAGGGAGTTGTGAAGGAACGTTTTGTGCGCGTCATAATAGACGGAGGGAGCTGCAACAACTTGGCTAGCATGGAGATGGTGGAGAAGCTTTCTCTCACCACAAGACCACATCCACATCCTTACTACATCCAATGGTTCAACAACAGCGGCAAGGTTAAGGTAACACGTACTGTTCGTGTGCATTTTAGTATCTCTACATATGCTGATTATGTTGATTGTGATGTGGTACCTATGCAAGCATGTTCCTTATTACTTGGTAGACCATGGCAATTTGATAAAAATTCTGTACACCATGGTAGAAACAATCACTATACTCTTGTTAATAAGGATAAAAATATTACTTTGCTTCCTATGACTCCTGATTCCATTTTGAAAGATGATATTAATAGAGCTAATAAAGCACAACAGGAGAAGAATAAGAGTGAAAATCAGATTGTGGCAAAAGAATTTGAGCAACAAATGAAGCCTAATAATAAACCATCTAGTGTTGCTTCTGAAATTAAATTGAAAAGTGCATGTTTATTTGCCACCAAATCTGATATTGATGAGCTAGATTTCAGCAAATCTGTTTGCTATGCTTTTGTGTGCAAAGAGGCATTATTTTCATTCGAGGACGTGCCTTCCTCTTTGCCTCCTGCTGTCACTAACATTTTGCAGGAGTTCGCTGACGTTTTTCCACAAGACGTGCCACCGGGATTACCGCCTATTCGAGGGATTGAGCATCAGATCGACTTAATTCCCGGTGCTTCACTGCCAAACCGTGCACCATACCGTACCAATCCAGAGGAGACGAAGGAGATTATGCGTCAAGTACAAGAGCTTCTCGACAAAGGTTATATGAGTGGCTACCATCAAATTCGTATGAAATTGGGAGATGAATGGAAAACAGCATTTAAAACTAAGTTTGGATTATATGAGTGGTTAGTCATGCCTTTTGGGTTAACTAATGCACCTAGTACTTTCATGAGATTAATGAACGAAGTTTTACGTGCTTTCATTGGACGATTTGTGGTAGTTTACTTTGATGACATATTGATTTATAGCAGATCTTTGGAGGAACATTTGGAACATTTACGTGCTGTTTTTATTGCTCTACGTGATGCACGTTTGTTTGGTAACCTTGGGAAGTGCACCTTTTGCACCGACCGAGTATCTTTTCTTGGCTATGTTGTTACTCCACAGGGAATTGAAGTTGATAAAGCCAAGATTGAAGCTATTGAAAGTTGGCCGCAGCCCAAAACGGTCACACAAGTGAGGAGTTTTCTTGGCCTCGCTGGATTCTATAGGCGTTTTGTGAGAGATTTCAGCACCATTGCTGCACCTCTCAATGAGCTTACAAAGAAAGATGTGCCTTTTCTTTGGGGTACCGCACAGGAAGAAGCCTTCACGGTATTGAAAGATAAGTTGACACATGCTCCTTTACTCCAACTTCCTGATTTTAATAAGACTTTTGAGCTTGAATGTGATGCTAGTGGAATTGGATTAGGAGGTGTGTTGTTACAAGATGGCAAACCTGTTGCATACTTTTCTGAAAAATTGAGTGGGCCTAGTCTGAATTATTCTACTTATGATAAAGAATTATATGCTCTTGTTCGGACTTTAGAAACATGGCAACATTATTTATGGCCCAAAGAATTTGTTATACATTCTGATCATGAATCTTTGAAACATATTAAAAGTCAAGCTAAACTGAATCGTAGACATGCTAAATGGGTTGAATTCATTGAGACTTTCCCTTATGTCATTAAACACAAGAAGGGAAAAGAAAATGTTATTGCTGATGCATTATCTCGTCGCTATACTATGCTTTCACAACTTGACTTCAAAATATTTGGTTTGGAGACCATCAAAGATCAATATGTGCATGATGCTGATTTTAAAGATGTAATGCAGAATTGTAAAGAAGGAAGAATGTGGAACAAGTTTGTCGTTAACGATGGATTTGTGTTTCGTGCTAACAAGCTATGCATTCCAGCTAGCTCCGTTCGTCTTTTGTTGTTGCAGAAGGCGCATGGAGGAGGATTAATGGGACACTTTGGCGTGAAGAAGACGGAGGACGTACTTGCTACACATTTCTTTTGGCCAAAGATGAGACGGGATGTTGAGCGTTTTATTGCTCAATGCACTACATGTCAAAAAGCTAAGTCACGACTCAATCCTCATGGTTTATATATGCCTTTGCCTGTACCTAGTGTTCCTTGGGAGGATATATCTATGGACTTTGTTTTAGGTTTACCTCGAACAAAGAAGGGGAGGGATAGCATATTTGTTGTCGTGGATAGATTCTCGAAAATGGCACACTTTATACCATGTCATAAAAGCGATGATGCTGTTAATGTTGCTGATTTGTTCTTTCGTGAAATTATTCGCTTGCATGGTGTGCCAAATACTATTGTTTCAGATCGTGATACTAAATTTCTTAGCCACTTTTGGAGATGTTTATGGGCTAAGTTGGGGACTAAACTGCTTTTTAGTACTACTTGTCACCCCAAACTGATGGCCAAACTGAAGTAGTCAATAGAACATTGTCTACTATGCTTAGGGCTGTTTTGAAGAGTAATAAGAAAATGTGGGAGGAATGCTTGCCTCATATTGAATTTGCTTATAATCGTTCATTGCATTCTACTACTAAGATGTGCCCTTTTGAAGTTGTGTATGGTTTCCTACCTCGTGCACCTATTGATTTGTTGCCTCTTCCATCTTCGGAGAAGGTTAATTTTGATGCTAAACAACGTGCTGAATTGATTTTAAAAATGCATGAGTTAACTAAGGAAAACATTGAGCGTATGAATGCCAAATATAAACTTGCTGGAGATAAGGGTAGAAAACATGTTGTGTTTGCACCTGGAGATCTTGTTTGGTTACATTTGTGTAAGGATAGATTTCCTGATTTGCGCAAATCAAAGCTCATGCCACGGGCTGATGGTCCCTTTAAGGTGTTAGAGAAAATAAATGATAATGCATATAAACTTGAGCTGCCTGCAGATTTTGGGGTTAGTCCCACTTTTAACATTGCAGATTTGAAGCCTTATTTGGGTGAGGAAGATGAGTTTCCGTCGAGGACGACTTCATTTCAAGAAGGGGAGGATGATGAGGACATCAATACAATTGTTACACCCACAGGCCCTGCTGCTATACATACTGGACCAATTACTAGAGCTCGCGCACGCCAACTAAATTACCAGGTACTTTCGTTTCTTGATAATGATTCTAATGTTCATGAGAATATGATGTTGCCTAAATTGGATACATTTGTTTTGCTTACAAATGAAGGGCCTAGCTTGGAGAAGGATGAACATTGGAGCAAGAACAAGCATGGAGATGATGGCATGCGCAAGGGGAACAAGAACGGAGTTACAAGTGATGATTTCAGGACTTTGAAGCCACCATAATGGGTGCATGAAGCCTTGGACGAAATATACAAGATGCCACTTCATAAATTTCGTCCCGAGGCTATTTTAGGTGCTGCGTCACCTTATTATTGGGCCAGGCCCATGTAATTTCGAAATACATAAGTATAGGCTATTTTTAGAGTCCGTATGTGTGGGGAAACAAGAGATAGGGTTGATTTCGGACCCCTCCACCAAGGGCCACGAAATTCCCCCCTCTTCCTCCATATATACAGCCCTTAGGGCATCGTTTAGACTTTGGGTTTTGTTTAGATTAAAAGTTCGCCATAGCTGCAACTTCGCGTACTTCTTTGTGTTCAACGACCAGACAAAGGCGTCACAGAACCCCACCTTGATCAATAAAGCTTTCATCTTATATTCGCAATATCCAGATTGCAATCTTAGTTTCTTGCTTGTTCTTCGTTTGCTCGCAGGAAACAAACCCTCGTGGTCAGGTTGATCGTGCTCCGGCGTGGTCAATAACCTCTCGGAGTTGGTTTAGCGATTGCTAAGGCGCGACGTCCTCGCACGTTCGTAGTCGGATCGTCAAAGTCGACTTCCACCAAAGCGAAATCCACCATCTCATCGAAAGACGGGACACCTCCGCCTCTATCAAGAACAATGCAACAATTACTGGACTCGGACTAGGACTTGTGGCGGAGATGAATCTGGTGGAACTCGGACTGGTGGCGGAGATGAATCTGGTGGAACACGGACAGGTGGCGGATATATGTTGCAGGTGAACTCGGATTGGCGTGATGGCGGCGGAAATGTGGTGGCGTATATGGATTCGGATTGGCGGTGAATATGTGGTGGTGGTATATGGCAATAGCGACGATGATGATGCGGTGGTGATATATGGCAGCGGCGACGTGACAACCTGTGAACAGAACTCGAAACTCTAAAAGACTAGACGCTAAGACCAGCAACTGGACACGACGATGCAACCGCAAATTCAACAAAGCAAATACAGAAAAGATTATGCAAGGCTCAGATTGGTTCGGATGGGATGAACTAACCCTAATTTTTTTTGGCTTTTTCGTGGACTATAGGTATGAAGAACAGACTCGATCTAAACTACGAAAAACTGTAAAATCTCACCGAGCAACCTGGAAATCTGATACCACTTGTTATAGGCAAAGGTGTCCCGTCTTTCGATGAGATGATGGATATCGCTTTGGTGGCAGTCGACTTTGACGATCCGACTACGAACGTGCGAGGACGTCGCGCCTTAGCAATCGCTAAACCAACTCCGAGAGGTTATTGACCACGCCGGAGCACGATCAACCTGACCACGAGGGTCTGTTTCCTGCAAGCAAACGAAGAACAAGCAAGAAACTGAGATTGCAATCTGGATATTGCGAATATAAGATGAAAGCTTTATTGATCAAGGTGGGGTTCTGTGACGCCTTTGTCTGGTCGTTGAACACAAACGAAGTACGCGAAGTTGCAGCTATGGCGAACTTTTAATCTAAACAAAACCCAAAGTCTAAACGGTGCCCTAAGGGCTGTATATATGGAGGAAGAGAGGGGGAATTTCGTGGCCCTTGGTGGAGGGGTCCGAAATCAACCCTATCTCTTGTTTCCCCACACATACGGACTCTAAAAATAGCCTATACTTATGTATTTCGAAATTACATGGGCCTGGCCCAATAAAAAGGTGACGCAGCACCTAAAATAGCCTCGGGACGAAATTTATGAAGTGGCATCTTGTATATTTCGTCCAAGGCTTCATGCACCCATTATGGTGGCTTCAAAGTCCTGAAATCATCACTTGTAACTCTGTTCTTGTTCCCCTTGCGCATGCCATCATCTCCATGCTTGTTCTTGCTCCAATGTTCATCCTTCTCCAAGCTAGGCCCTTCATTTGTAAGCAAAACAAATGTATCCAATTTAGGCAGCATCATATTCTCATGAACATTAGAATCATTACCAAGAAACGAAAGTACCTGGTAATTTAGTTGGCGTGCACGAGCTCTAGTAATTGGTCCAGTATGTATAGCAGCAGGGGCTGTGGGTGTAACAATTGTATTGATGTCCTCATCAAAAGGAGCATGTGTCAACTTATCTTTCAATACCGTGAAGGCTTCTTCCTGTGCGGTACCCCAAAGAAAAGGCACATCTTTCTTTGTAAGCTCATTGAGAGGTGCAGCAATGGTGCTGAAATCTCTCACAAAACGCCTATAGAATCCAGCGAGGCCAAGAAAACTCCTCACTTGTGTGACCGTTTTGGGCTGCGGCCAACTCTCAATAGCTTCAATCTTGGCTTTATCAACTTCAATTCCCTGTGGAGTAACAACATAGCCAAGAAAAGATACTCGGTCGGTGCAAAAGGTGCACTTCCCAAGGTTACCAAACAAACGTGCATCACGTAGAGCAATAAAAACAGCACGTAAATGTTCCAAATGTTCTTCCAAAGATCTGCTATAAATCAATATGTCATCAAAGTAAACTACCACAAATCGTCCAATGAAAGCACGTAAAACTTCGTTAATTAATCTCATGAAAGTACTAGGTGCATTAGTTAACCCAAAAGGCATGACTAACCACTCATATAATCCAAACTTAGTTTTAAATGCTGTTTTCCATTCATCTCCCAATTTCATACGAATTTGATGGTAGCCACTACGCAAATCAACTTTGGAGAATATTGTAGAGCCACTCAATTCATCAAGCATATCATCTAGCCTAGGAATAGGATGACGATAACGAATAGTAATATTATTAATGCCTCTACAATCAACACACATACGTGATGTACCATCCTTTTTCGGCACTAGAATAATAGGAACATCACAAGGACTAAGGGATTCGCGTATATAACCTTTGTCGAGAAGCTCTTGTACTTGACGCATAATCTCCTTCGTCTCCTCTGGATTGGTACGGTATGGTGCACGGTTTGGCAATGAAGCACCGGGAATTAAGTCAATCTGATGCTCAATCCCTCGAATAGGCGGTAATCCCGGTGGCACGTCTTGTGGAAAAACGTCAGCGAACTCCTGCAAAATGTTAGTGACAGCAGGAGGCAAAGAGGAAGGCACGTCCTCGAATGAAAATAATGCCTCTTTGCACACAAAAGCATAGCAAACAGATTTGCTGAAATCTAGCTCATCAATATCAGATTTGGTGGCAAATAAACATGCACTTTTCAATTTAATTTCAGAAGCAACACTAGATGGTTTATTATTAGGCTTCATTTATTGCTCAAATTCTTTTGCCACAATCTGATTTTCACTCTTATTCTTCTCCTGTTGTGCTTTATTAGCTCTATTAATATCATCTTTCAAAATGGAATCAGGAGTCATAGGAAGCAAAGTAATATTTTTATCCTTATGAACAAGAGTATAGTGATTGTTTCTACCATGGTTGATGAGGACATCAATACAATTGTTACACCCACAACCCCTGCTGCTATACATACTGGACCAATTACTAGAGCTCGTGCACGCCAACTAAATTACCAGGTACTTTCGTTTCTTGGTAATGATTCTAATGTTCATGAGAATATGATGCTGCCTAAATTGGATACATTTGTTTTGCTTACAAATGAAGGGCCTAGCTTGGAGAAGGATGAACATTGGAGCAAGAACAAGCATGGAGATGATGGCATGCGCAAGGGAAATAAGAACGGAGTTACAAGTGATGATTTCAGGACTTTGAAGCCACCATAATGGGTGCATGAAGCCTTGGACGAAATATACAAGATGCCACTTCATAAATTTCGTCCCGAGGCTATTTTAGGTGCTGCGTCACCTTATTATTGGGCCAGGCCCATGTAATTTCGAAATACATAAGTATAGGCTATTTTTAGAGTCCGTATGTGTGGGGAAACAAGAGATAGTGTTGATTTCGGACCCCTCCACCAAGGGCCACGAAATTCCCCCCTCTTCCTCCATATATACAGCCCTTAGGGCATCGTTTAGACTTTGGGTTTTGTTTAGATTAAAAGTTCGCCATAGCTGCAACTTCGCATACTTCGTTTGTGTTCAACGACCAGACAAAGGCGTCACAGAACCCCACCTTGATCAATAAAGCTTTCATCTTATATTCGCAATATCCATATTGCAATCTTAGTTTCTTGCTTGTTCTTCGTTTGCTCGCAGGAAACAGACCCTCGTGGTCAGGTTGATCGTGCTCCGGCGTGGTCAATAACCTCTCGGAGTTGGTTTAGCGATTGCTAAGGCGCGACGTCCTCGCACGTTCGTAGTCGGATCGTCAAAGTCGACTTCCACCAAAGCGATATCCATCATCTCATCGAAAGACGGGACACCTTTGCCTCTATCAGCACGTAGTGTTGATTTTGATCAACCTCATCCTCATAATCTCCCACATAATCATCCTCCTCCACATCAGCAGCAGGAGCCACAGAAGTATCAACAGCAGCACCAACAGTTTGGCCAAACGCAAGAGGAACACGGCTTGCTCGGCGGAGGTCTGCTTCGCGACGTGGAGGTAGTCGTTGTTGTTGTTGTTGGAGAGGTGCGTTAGGTGCAGCGGGTGGTGGTGGTGGAAGACGCGCGAGCAATTCATTAAACTTGTTATCGAGCTTTGTTTCGAACGTCTTCTCAAGGCCAGTGATCTTCTCCATGGCCTCTTCAAAATTGTTCTGATAGAGGCAAAGGTGTCCCGTCTTTCGATGAGATGATGGATATCGCTTTGGTGGCAGTCGACTTTGACGATCCGACTACGAACGTGCGAGGACGTCGCGCCTTAGCAATCGCTAAACCAACTCCGAGAGGTTATTGACCACGCCGGAGCACGATCAACCTGACCACGAGGGTCTGTTTCCTGCGAGCAAACGAAGAACAAGCAAGAAACTGAGATTGCAATCTGGATATTGCGAATATAAGATGAAAGCTTTATTGATCAAGGTGGGGTTCTGTGACGCCTTTGTCTGGTCGTTGAACACAAACGAAGTACGCGAAGTTGCAGCTATGGCGAACTTTTAATCTAAACAAAACCCAAAGTCTAAATGGTGCCCTAAGGGCTGTATATATGGAGGAAGAGAGGGGGAATTTCGTGGCCCTTGGTGGAGGGGTCCGAAATCAACCCTATCTCTTGTTTCCCCACACATACGGACTCGAAAAATAGCCTATACTTATGTATTTCGAAATTACATGGGCCTGGCCCAATAAAAAGGTGACGCAGCACCTATAATAGCCTCGGGACGAAATTTATGAAGTGGCATCTTGTATATTTCGTCCAAGGCTTCATGCACCCATTATGGTGGCTTCAAAGTCCTGAAATCATCACTTGTAACTCCGTTCTTGTTCCCCTTGCGCATGGCATCATCTCCATGCTTGTTCTTGCTCCAATGTTCATCCTTCTCCAAGCTAGGCCCTTCATTTGTAAGCAAAACAAATGTATCCAATTTAGGCAGCATCATATTCTCATGAACATTAGAATCATTACCAAGAAACGAAAGTACCTGATAATTTAATTGGCGTGCGCGAGCTCTAGTAATTGGTCCCGTATATGTAGCAGTAGGGGCTGTGGGGGTAATAATGGTATTGATGTCCTCATCAGTGGAGCCACCATACCGAGGATGAAGCCACCTGGGAACGAGAGGAAGGCCTACGGAAAAACCACCCACACCTATTTTCTAGTCAACCAGAATCTCGAGGGCGACATTCACCTTAAGGGGGTAGGTTTGTAACATTCCAATTTTCAATTTGGATGTTATACATAGGTCATCATATGCATATCATATTTTATTTGCATTTTGTTTGCGATCCTAGAAATCTTAAGCAACTCAAGGACCCGAGGAGAGAGTTGGAGATTTCTTTTATTTTCATATTTGAATTTTCTCAAATTTGAAAAAAGGATCATTTTTATTTTAATAATTTTCTCCCTGAAATATTTCCAATATTAAAATAAATGAGTGGAGATAAAATGACTTCTCCAAATAAGAGGGGAATATTGGAGGAAAAACATTAAAATCAAACAGATATTTTATTTGGAATTTTATTGCCATTTTATTTGAATTAGGAAAATATGCATTTTTCAAAATTACATTTTTAGGCCAGAAAAATGTTCACCTTGTTCTAAATATTTTATTTAGACGGTGAAAATTGTTTTTGGCATTTTAGAATTTTTTTATATTTTATTAGGATTTTTGGTTTTCGGCAGAATTTATTATTATTTAAAAAAATCACGCGCCGAACTGGGCCGGCCCAGCTCGGAGCCAGGCCTCAGCCCAGCGCCACACCGCCTCGTGCTGCGCGCGGGTCCGCGCCGGACTCCGACAAGGAGTCCGGATCGCCGCCGCCTAGCGCCCCCCACCCAAGTCGGACCCCCCTGGGGCCCCTTTATATACGACCGACCCCGACCCCTCCTCACCAAGTCGCCGCCGCCTCCACCAAGCCACGCCGCCGCTGCTGCCGCTAGCTACTGCCACGCTGCGCCTCCTCCCGCTGCAGCCGCCGCCGCCCTGCACCCGCCCGGCGCCACCGCACCCCGCAACCCTCACCGGAGCCGCCGCCCCACCCGCCGCCGCCATTGACCGGTATAGAAACCGTCCGGTTCGCTGGTTCGTTCGTTTTTTTCGGTTTTAGATCTAGATCGGGTTTTCTTGGTTTACTCGGTTTTTCTGATCGGTTCTATTTAGCGGGCGTTCGCCCGAACGCCTCTGTTCGCGAACGCGTTCGTTCGTTAGCCTTTTATTTTTATTTTATTTTTCAGTCAGGGACCTATCCGTGATTATTTTTATCACAGATTAGCCCCTGATCTTCAAACCCTTGCAACTTTTTAACCGTTCGTTCAAATCTAGTGAAACCGACGCCAAAATCATTGTCTCGAACCCCTCTTTCTAGTTAATCAACTTGAACATGATTTTGACAATTTAAAATTTGGTTTCAAGCAGATTTGAATTCGAATTTCTTTTGATCATAGTTTGAGTTTCATATCTCCGATTTGATTGATTCTTTTTGCAAATCGAAGCTCTTCCCTTGTACTTTTGATTTGGATATTTTCTTTTGAGTTTTACCCTTGCATCTATGCTTGAATGCTTATGTATGCTATTGTTTGTTTGCGATAGAGTTTCCGGAGTGCGAAGCGTGCTACTACGAGTCTCTAGGGTTTGCGGATCGTCAGCAAGGCAAGTAACACTTTGATGATATCTCTTATTACCCAGTTTTATGCATTACTTTCAACCCTCAAACATTGCATGGTTAGGACTTGTTTAACATGTGGGTATTGGGAAGTAGTAGTTGAGGTAGAACCTATTGCCCTTTTTCATTCAAACCCTAGGAGTTACTTCTACGTTATGCTTATACTGCTATGCTATGCTCGTAGACGTGGATTGGTTTGAGTGATTCATGACAGTTGTGAGTATTATTATGAACCAAGGGTTTATCTAAGGTGGCTACTTTAATACACATCTGGGTGGATTGTTGGTGGGCACCTGGGGCATCCAGTGTTGTCCAAGGAGATCCCGGGGAATCTGTGTGATCATCCTATGGTTCGCCATCCAGGCTCAAAGGGATCATAAGATCATTCATGCTAGAAACTTCCGTGTGCAGCCAGAAGCCATTATGGGCTCTGGCATAGTTGAGTATGTTGTGTGACCTCTTTCAGTGGTAAACTAGCAGATGTAGGGGATGTAGGTGGTACGGTTTACCTGTCGAAAGGGCTAATGCTTCTGAAAAACTGTGTCTCGGTCATTCGTTTCTCAAACATCATGTAGTGCGAGAAATAAACGGAGGAGATCGAGTCTTGTGGGGAAAAGTGCGCAAACCTCTGCAAAGTGTACAAACTAATCATGGTTAGTCGTATCCCTGGTTATGGACATCTTGAGTATCTGGTGCTTGCATTATTATGTTGATCTCATCACTTTATTTAATTAACTTGTTGGGTTAATGATTACTTTAATTGGGATTGAGATGGGGTTACCATTATCAATGTTTTCAACAAACTTTGTAGTTAAAATAAATATATTCCTTTGTTGTAGGGAAAAACTAGCTTTCTGCAAAAATTACCATAGAGCCTCCACCAGCCAAATATGCATATAGTTATAGCTGCTACTTGTTCATTGCTCTACAGTGTTATTTTGCCAGCATATTCCATGCGCTGCCCCGTTTTGGGCTGCAACGTATTATGCTGCAGACTTTTCAGATGAAGAGTAAGGTGCGCTAGGTCGTTGTCTTGCACTCAGCTATGCCGTTGGAGTTGATGGACTCATTTTACCTTCGAAGCCTTCCGCTGTTATCTTCATTTGATGGCCTTCAGCCATATTATTGTAATAAGTACTCTCTTTTGATATATTCGATGTAATAGGTGTGTGATTGCACTCTGTTATAAATCCTTCAAGTACTGTGTGTGTCAGCATTACCGATCCAGGGATGACACTTATGCGTAGAGATTTGACCGTTTGAGGTTGGATCGCTACAAATAAACAGAGCAATACTATGATTGCTGTGAATACATAGCTATCCACGTCGAAACGACTTTTCAAAATAAAACGCGTCCATGAGACCATGACCAGCAGCCCTTGCCTAGGGTTGCTCTTGGCTCTGCCTGAACTTGTGCAGGCGTTCATCCAAGCGGTTGACACGCTCGCGGTACATCTGGAGCGTGATCTCGAGCTCCAAGTTGGCTATTTCATAGGAGATCACCAGCTTGAGGATGCGACGGCCATGTTCCTCTACTACGCCCAGGTGGACACCTGGGCCAAGGAGGCGGTTGAGCCTACGGACCAGCGCGTTGGCATCCAGCGGGCCGCGGACAAGGCGAACGATGACACCCATGCGAACGGCGCGACGGGTGTCCGTTGCAAGTACGCGCGGCCGGCCTCTGGTGCAAGTATGGCGCTGAGGGCCTCTGCCCATTCCTGGCGAGGAATGAGGGTACTGACGGGACGTGTACCCAGCTGCGACGCCATGTCGACAGCAGGCAAGCGCCGCTTGATCCCCTCTTGCTGTGTAGGGCGCCGCGCCTCTCGCTCTGCGGCGCTCCAACGGTCTCGCCGTGCTGCGAGCCGCAGCCTATCGGCGCGAACGTGGCTAGCTTGCTCTGCAGCGTGCCATCGATCATGTTGTGCGGCGAGCTGCAGCCTGTCAGTGCTGACATGCCTATCTTGATCCACGGCACTCAAGTGCCATGAGTCAAAGGTCGCTCAACCCTGGCGATTACGCGCATCACGTCATCGTCCATCTCATTGCCGGGGAGCGCCTCGGCCTCGACGGGCCGTGGCACATGCTCGTTTTCCTCGTCGACGAGGTTGATGGCAGAGGCGGGGCTTTGGTGGGTTGGCATGCTTGGAAAATGTGGATGTGCTACAGGCTGCGCTTGTCGCCTCCGTGCGTCGCGCGCCCCCTATGCGCAATATAGCAGGGTGGCGGGAAAACAGGTGAGGGAATGGCGGGAAACGGTGGCGTGTTCATAAAACGCCATCAATTAATGGAAACTTAGCATTGAGCTAGCACAAGAAGTAGATGATAATCAGATGAACACGGACCACACTAGGGAACCCGTCGGTGATGAATTCATTAATCCCAAATGGTTGAATACTAGCAAGCGTTTGCCCACAACACACACGACCTATTCCATCACAAATAGGTCAGATGGATCAACTGTATGCCACGTATCGCACAATGTCAAAAAGTAATGCGGTAGACCTTCTTTAACATGTGTTAAAAAATAAAAATAAATAAAAAACAAGGACCTCGAGGTTAAATTAGCCCATCACCTAATTTAACATCGGCACAACTTCCCATCCAGTCACCCATCCGATGGCTGCTCCAGCCTGAGCACACTTAACATGATAGTTTTCTTACATGAGCTACTGGTGGAATAACTAGTCCTTGCTGATAGGGATGCCTCTTCACATCCTTATGGCGTATCCGGATGACCGCGCGTCCCACTATGGCTAATAGATGTTGTGTAGACAGAGCATATGATAGAGGCGAGGGTCCCGATGTTTCGATGAGATGGTGGCTATCGTTTTCTGTGGGAGTCGACTTTGACGATCCGACTACGAACGTGCGAGACGTCGCGCCTTAGCAATCGCTAAACCAACTTCCGAGGGTTATTGGCCACGCTGGAGCACGATCAACCTGACCACGAGGGTCTGTTTCCTGCGAGCAAACGAAGAACAAGCAAGAAACTGAGATTGCAATCTGGATATTGCGAATATAAGATGAAAGCTTTATTGATCAAGGTGGGGTTCTGTGACGTCTTGGTCTGGTCGTTGGACACAAACGAAGTACGCGAAGTTGCAGCTATGGCAAACTTTTGATCTAAACAAAACCCAAAGTCTAAACGACGCCCTAAGGGCTGTATATATGGAGGAAGAGGGGGGAATTTCGTGGCCCTTGAGGGTGGGGTCCGAAACCAACCCTAACTCTTGTTTCCCCACACATACGGACTCTAAAAATAGCCTATACTTAAGTATTTCGAAATTACATGGGCCTGGCCCATTAATAAGGTGACGCAGCACCTAGAATAGCCTATGGACGAATATTATGAAGTGGCATCTTGTATATTTCGTCCAAGGCTTCATGCACTCCTTATGGCGGCTTTAAAGTCCTGAAATCATCACTTGTAACTCCGTTCTTGATCCCCTTGCGCATGCCATCAACTCCATGTGTGTTCTTGCTCCAATGTTCATCCTTCTCCAAGCTAGGCACTTCATTTGTAAGCAAAACAAATGTATCCAATTTAGGCAGCATCATACTCTCATGAACATTAGAATCATTACCAAGAAACGGAAGTACCTGGTAATTTAATTGGCGTGCGCGAGCTCTAGTAATTGGTCCAGTATATGTAACAGTAGGGGCTGTGGGTGTAACAATGGTATTGATGTCCTCATCATCCTCCCCTTCTTGAAATGAAGTCGTCCTCGACGGAAGCGCATCTTCCTCACCCAAATAAGGCTTCAAATCTGCAATGTTAAAAGTGGGACTAACCCCAAAATCTACAGGTAGCTCAAGTTTATATGCATTATCATTTATTTTCTCTAACACCTTAAAAGGACCATCAGCACGTGGCATTAGCTTTGATTTGCGCAGATTAGGAAATCTATCTTTACGCAAATGTAACCAAACAAGATCTCCAGGCGCAAACACAACATGTTTTCTACCCTTATCTCCAGCAAGTTTATATTTAGCATTCATACGCTCAATGTTTTCCTTAGTTAACTCATGCATTTTTACAATCAATTCAGAACGTTCTTTAGCATCAAAATTAACCTTCTCTGAAGATGGAAGAGGCAACAAATCAATAGGTGCACGAGGTAGGAAACCATACACAATTTCAAAAGGGCACATCTTAGTAGTAGAATGCAATGAACGATTATAAGCAAATTCAATATGAGGCAAGCATTCTTCCCACATTTTCTTGTTATTCTTCAAAACAACCCTAAGCATAATAGACAATGTTCTATTGACTACTTCAGTTTGTCCATCAGTTTGGGGGTGACAAGTAGTACTAAAAAGCAGCTTAGTCCCCAACTTAGCCCATAAACATCTCCAAAAGTGGCTAAGAAATTTAGTATCATGATCTGAAACAATAGTATTTGGCACACCATGTAAGCGAATAATTTCATGAAAGAACAAATCAGCAACATTAACAGCATCATCGCTTTTATGACATGGTATAAAGTGTGCCATTTTCGAGAACCTATCCACGATAACAAATATGCTATCCCTCCCCTTCTTTGTGAGAGGTAAACCTAAAACAAAGTCCATAGATATATCCTCCCAAGGAACACTAGGTACAGGCAAAGGCATATATAAACCATGGGGATTGAGTCGTGACTTAGCTCTTTGACATGTAGTGCAGCGAGCAACAAAACGCTCAACATCCCGTCTCATCTTTGGCCAAAAGAAATGTGTAGCAAGTATATCCTCCGTCTTCTTGACGCCAAAGTGTCCCATTAATCCTCCTCCATGCGCCTCCTGCAACAACAAAAGACGAACGGAGCTAGCTGGAATGCATAGCTTGTTAGCACGAAACACAAATCCATCGTTAAGAACGAACTTGTTCCAAGTTCTCCCTTCCTTACAATTCTGCAATACATCTTTAAATTCAGCATCATGAACATATTGATCTTTGATGGTCTCCAAACCAAATATTTTAAAGTCAAGTTATGAAAGCATAGTATAACAACGAGACAAGGCATCAGCAATAACATTTTCTTTACCCTTCTTGTGTTTAATGGCATAAGGGAAAGTCTCAATGAATTCAACCCATTTAGCATGTCTACGGTTCAGTTTTGCTTGACTTTTAATGTGATGAGGACATCAATACCATTGTTACACCCACAGCCCCTACTGCTACATATATGGGACCAATTACTAGAGCTCGCGCACGCCAATTAAATTATCAGGTACTTTCGTTTCTTGGTAATGATTCTAATGTTCATGAGAATATGATGCTGCCTAAATTGGATACATTTGTTTTGCTTACAAATGAAGGGCCTAGCTTGGAGAAGGATGAACATTGGAGCAAGAACAAGCATGGAGATGATGGCATGCGCAAGGGGAACAAGAACGGAGTTACAAGTGATGATTTCAGGACTTTGAAGCCACCATAATGGGTGCATGAAGCCTTGGACGAAATATACAAGATGCCACTTCACAAATTTCGTCCCGAGGCTATTTTAGGTGCTGCGTCACCTTATTATTGGGCCAGGCCCATGTAATTTCGAAATACATAAGTATAGGCTATTTTTAGAGTCCGTATGTGTGGGGAAACAAGAGATAGGGTTGATTTCGGACCCCTCCACCAAGGGCCACGAAATTCCCCCTCTCTTCCTCCATATATACAGCCCTTAGGGCACCGTTTAGACTTTGGGGGATTTGTTTAGATTAAAAGTTCGCCATAGCTGCAACTTCGCGTACTTTGTTTGTGTTCAACGACCAGACAAAGGCCTCACAGAACCCCACCTTGATCAATAAAGCTTTCATCTTATATTCGCAATATCCAGATTGCAATCTTAGTTTCTTGCTTGTTCTTCGTTTGCTCGCAGGAAACAGACCCTCGTGGTCAGGTTGATCGTGCTCCGGCGTGGTCAATAACCTCTCGGAGTTGGTTTAGCGGTTGCTAAGGCGCGACGTCCTCGCACATTCGTAGTCGGATCGTCAAAGTCGACTTCCACCAAAGCGATATCCATCATCTCATCGAAAGACGGGACACCTTTGCCTCTATCATAATGTGTTTCAAAGATTCATGATCAAAATGTATAACAAATTCCTTGGGCCATAAATAATGTTGCCATGTTTCTAAGGTCTGAACAAGAGCATATAATTCTTTATCATAAGTAGAATAGTTCAGACTAGGCCCACTCAATTTTTCAGAAAAGTATGCAACAGGTTTTCCATCTTGTAATAACACACCTCCTAATCCAATTCCACTAGCATCACATTCAAGCTCAAAAGTCTTATTGAAATTAGGAAGTGGGAGTAAAGGAGCATGTGCCAACTTATCTTTCAATACCATGAAGGCTTCTTCCTGTGCGATACCCCAAACAAAAGGCACATCCTTCTTTGTAAGCTCGTTGAGAGGTGCAGCAATGGTGCTGAAATCTCTCACAAAACGCCTATAGAAACCAGCGAGGCCAAGGAAACTCCTCACTTGTGTGACCATTTTGGGCTGCGGCCAACTCTCAATAGCTTCAATCTTGGCTTTATCAACTTCAATTCCCTGTGGAGTAACAACATAGCCAAGAAAAGATACTCGGTCGGTGCAAAAGGTGCACTTCCCAAGGTTACCAAACAAACGTGCATCACGTAGAGCAATAAAAACATCACGTAAATGTTCCAAATGTTCTTCCAAAGATCTGCTATAAATCAATATGTCATCAAAGTAAACTACCACAAATCGTCCAATGAAAGCACATAAAACTTCGTTCATTAATCTCATGAAAGTACTAGGTGCATTAGTTAACCCAAAAGGCATGACTAACCACTCATATAATCCAAACCTAGTTTTGAATGCTGTTTTCCATTCATCTCCCAATTTCATACGAATTTGATGGTATCCACTACGTAAATCAACTTTGGAGAATATTGTAGAGCCACTCAATTCATCAAGCATATCATCTAGCCTAGGAATAGGATGACGATAACAAATAGTAATATTATTTATGCCTCTACAAATAACACACATACGCGACGTACCATCCTTTTTCGGCACTAAAATGATAGGAACAGCACAAGGACCAAGGGATTCGCGTATATGACCTTTGTCGAGCAGTTCTTGTACTTGACGCATAATCTCCTTCGTCTCCTCTGGATTGGTACGGTATGGTGCACGGTTGGGTAGCGAAGCACCAGGAATTAAGTCAATTTGATGCTCAATCCCTCGAATAGGTGGTAATCCCGGTGGCACGTCTTGTGAAAGACGTCAGCGAACTCCTGCAAAATGTTAGTGACAGTAGGGGGCAAAGAGGAAGGCACGTCCTCGAATGAAAATAATGCCTCTTTGCACACAAAGGCATAGCAAACAGATTTGCTGAAATCTAGCTCATCAATATCAGATTTGGTGGCAAGTAAACATGCACTTTTCAATTTAATTTCAGAAACAACAGTAGATGGCTTATTATTAGACTTCATTTGGTGCTCAAATTCTTTTGCCACAATCTGATTTTCACTCTTATTTGTCTCCTGTTTTGCTTTATTAGCTCTATTAATATCATCTTTCAAAATGGAATCAGGAGTCATAGGAAGCAAAGTAATATTTTTATCGTTATGAACAAGAGTATACTGATTGTTTCTACCATGGTGTACAGATTTTTTATCAAATTGCCATGGTCTACCAAGTAATAAGGAACATGCTTGCATAGGTACCACATCACAATCAACATAATCAGCATATGTAGAGATACTAAAATGCACACGAACAGTACGTGTTACCTTAACCTTGCCGCTGTTGTTGAACCATTGGATGTAGTAAGGATGTGGATGTGGTCTTGTGGTGAGAGATAGCTTCTCCACCATCTCCATGCTAGCCAAGTTATTGCAGCTACCTCCATCTATGATCAGGCGAACAGAACGTTCCTTCACAACTCCCTTTGTATGGAACAAATTATGCCTCTGATTTTGCTCAGCTTGTGTAACCTGCACACTCAAAACATGTTGAGCAACTAAACATTCATACCTGTCAGCATCTTTAGGAGCCATGTATTGCGTCTCATGATCAGAATCGTCTCCACCGTGTTCGTCACGTGTAATAAGAGCCAAAGTCTCCTCATCATAGTCACTAGCAGACTCATACCCACCATCCTCAGTAACAATCATCACACGCTTAGATGGGCATTCTCTCGCATAATGACCTCCACCCTTGCAACGTCGACAAATAATATCATGTGTTTGCCCTGTTGATGCCATGGATGAAGAAGAGCTCTTTGCAGGCCCAGAAGGTGTGCTCTTGGCAGATAGTGGTGATTGTGTCTGCTTTATTGTATCACGGTTGGAGGTGGCAGCCGACGGAGGCACCGATGTAGCAGAACGTGTGGAAGTAGATGATGCACGTGGTGTCCATGATGAAGGTCGACCTGCAGAAAAGTTAGTCCTGGCCAATGCCTGTCGATCCTGCACTTCACGTTCAGCTTTACAAGCAAGATGGAATAAACGAGTGATAATAGTATACTCCTTATACTCTAGAATCGTCTGAATATCTCTATTTAATCCACCCATAAAACGTGCAAGCATAGCTTCATTCTCCTCAACAATACCACATCTAATCATGCCAGTTTGTAATTCCTGATAATATTCTTCTACAGAATTTTTTCCCTGTCTTAAGCGCTGCAATTTTTGAAGTAATTCACGTTGATAATATGGTGGAACCCAACTAGTACGCATAGCAGTTTTCAAAGCAGCCCAAGTAGCCGGAATAGGAAATAATCTACAATGCTCAGACCACCAAACACATGCAAAACTAGTGAATGCACAAACAGCAGCAGGAACACGTCTCTTCTCGGGATATTGTAAACATTTAAATCGTTGTTCAGTTTCTAACTCCCAAGTAAGATATATATCAGGAACATATCTACCCTCAAATGGTGGAATATTCAATTTTAGTTTAGGGAGATGGTCATGATCTCGTACCTGAGGGTGAGCCCTACCATTGCCATTATTTGCATGTGGACGGTGGTTGCTGTGCTGGTGGTGGCACGTAGTTCTGATTTTGATCAACCTCATCCTCATAATCTCCCACATAATCATCCTCCTCCACATCAGCAGTAGGAGCCACAGAAGTATCAACAGCAGCACCAGCAGTTTGGCCCGACTGAAGAGGGACACGGCTCGCTCGACGGAGGGTTGTTTCCCGACGTGGAGGTAGTCGGTGTTGTTGCTGTTGTTGCAGAGGTGCGGCAGGAGCAGCCGGTGGTGGTTGTGGAAAACGCGAAAGCAATTCAGCAAACTTGTTATCGAGCTTTGTTTCAAACGTCTTCTTCATGCCATCTATCTTCTCCATGGCCTCTTCAAATCTGTTTATCACATCTTGCACCTGTACACTCATCATTTGCTGAAACGTATCATGAAGCTCCTTGTTCATCAAGTTCTCCTAGTCAGTCTCGTCGGATTGTGATCCTGGCATGGTTAGCAGCAATAGAAACACACAAGAATATGATCCTACAGACTACTAACAAGTGGTGGTGGTGGCGGGTGTCACAAATCTGTCAAGCAAATCTCAAATTCTTACCAGTTCTTACCCAGCAGCAGGCGGTGATCGGCAACCGTTATAGTCAAAACTCTCAAAAGCTTGGATAGAGCGATTGCCAGGGAGAGTCAAACGCACGACGTAGATGTATGTGGAGCTGGGAAGGCTTATAGTATGGTAGCAAAAAGGGTCAGCAATAATCAATTCAGAGATGCAAAGTTGAATAAGCGCTCAACGACGGTACTATGCTGGTCCTAGGCTAGACCATGCTAGAGACGCGAGCCTAGAACACTAACAAAATCACAGCGCTGCACGTAAATAAGGGAAAAGCACACTCTGGAACTATTTTTTTTCGCTCTTTTTTTTCGCTCCTTTTTTTTTGCGCTCCTCTTTTTTTTTGCGAAAAATCACTATAATGGCGAGTGTCTCAAAACTCTTCCCTCGTCAAACTGATAGGATGGGCACGAAATTTTTTTTAACTTTTTTTCGGAAATCAGGGCAGCGACGACGAAAAAGTGCGACAAAGAATCACTATGATGGCACGTGGCTCAAAAGACTCAGAAAAGCCTAAAATTAGGATAGGGAAAAAAATTTTGCCCGTGAAAATTTTGGCCTAAAAACTGCCCGGGGGTCTCCAGACTCTTTTTTTTCCGAGACCTACGCAGGCAAGGAAAGACAAAACGGAATTTAGATTGATCTCAAGAACAAACCTAATATGAGAAGAACTCGGATTGGTGGTGGATATATGGTTGTGGTATATGGCAGCGGTGGTGGTATATGGTAGCGGTGGTGGTATATGGATACAGATTGGTGGTGGTATATGGATACGGATTGGTGGTGGTATATGGATATGGATTCAGAGCGGTGGCGGATAAGCAAAAGTGGTAGATGGGCGATGATGATGGTGCGGCGGCGGCGTGACAACTTATGACCAGAACTCGAAACTCTAAAAGACTAGACTCTAAGACCAGCAACTTGACACGACGATGCAACCGCAAATTCAACAAAGCAAAAACCCTAAAAATATTATGCAAAGGCTCAGATTGGTTCGGATATGATGAACTAACCCTAATTTTTTTTCTGGCTTTTTCATGGACTGTAGGTATGAAGAACAGACTCGATCTAATCTACGAAAAACTGTAAAATCTCACCGAGCAACCTGGGAATCTGATACCACTTGATAGAGGCGAGGGTCCCGATGTTTCGATGAGATGGTGGCTATCATTTTCTGTGGGAGTCAACTTTGACGATCCGACTACGAACGTGCGAGACGTCGCGCCTTAGCAATCGCTAAACCAACTTCCGAGGGTTATTGACCATGCCGGAGCACGCTCAACCTGACCACGAGGGTCTATTACCTGCAAGCAAACGAAGAACAAGCAAGAAACTGAGATTGCAATCTGGATATTGCGAATATAAGATGAAAGCTTTATTGATCAAGGTGGGGTTCTATGACGTCTTGGTCTGGTCGTTGGACACAAACGAAGTACGCGAAGTTGCAGCTATGGCGAACTTTTGATCTAAACAAAACCCAAAGTCTAAACGACGCCCTAAGGGCTATATATATGGAGGAAGAGGGGGGAATTTCGTGGCCCTTGAGGGTGGGGTCCGAAACCAACCCTAACTCTTGTTTCCCCACACATACGGACTCTAAAAATAGCCTATACTTAAGTATTTCGAAATTACATGGGCCTGGCCCATTAATAAGGTGACGCAGCACCTAGAATAGCCTATGGACGAATATTATGAAGTGGCATCTTGTATATTTCGTCTAAGGCTTCATGCACTCCTTATGGCGGCTTTAAAGTCCTGAAATCATCACTTGTAACTCCGTTCTTGATCCCCTTGCGCATGCCATCAACTCCATGTGTGTTCTTGCTCCAATGTTCATCCTTCTCCAAGCTAGGCCCTTCATTTGTAAGCAAAACAAATGTATCCAATTTAGGCAGCATCATAATCTCATGAACATTAGAATCATTACCAAGAAACGAAAGTACCTGGTAATTTAATTGGCGTGCGCGAGCTCTAGTAATTGGTCCAGTATATGTAACAGTAGGGGCTTTGGGTGTAACAATGGTATTGATGACCTCATCAGTATATCACATGTCTTATTAGAAGCAATCGTCTGCATTATTATCGGTCTTCGCACACATTTCTGATTACAGACATGTTTGCCGCGTATCACACACATCTTGTTATATTGAACCCTTTCTGATGAGGACATCAATACCATTGTTACACCCACAGCCCCTACCGTTACATATACTGGACCAATTACTAGAGCTCGCGCACGCCAATTAAATTACCACGTACTTTCGTTTCTTGGTAATGATTCTAATGTTCATGAGATTATGTTGCTGCCTAAATTGGATACATTTGTTTTGCTTACAAATGAAGGGCCTAGCTTGGAGAAGGATGAACATTGGAGCAAGAACACACATGGAGTTGATGGCATGCGCAAGGGGATCAAGAACGGAGTTACAAGTGATGATTTCAGGACTTTAAAGCCGCCATAAGGAGTGCATGAAGCCTTGGACGAAATATACAAGATGCCACTTCATAATATTCGTCCATAGGCTATTCTAGGTGCTGCGTCACCTTATTAATGGGCCAGGCCCATGTAATTTCGAAATACTTAAGTATAGGCTATTTTTAGAGTCCGTATGTGTGGGGAAACAAGAGTTAGGGTTGGTTTCGGACCCCACCCTCAAGGGCCACGAAATTCCCCCCTCTTCCTCCATATATACAGCCCTTAGGGCGTCGTTTAGACTTTGGGTTTTGTTTAGATCAAAAGTTCGCCATAGCTGCAACTTCGCGTACTTCGTTTGTGTCCAACGACCAGACCAAGACGTCACAGAACCCAACCTTGATCAATAAAGCTTTCATCTTATATTCGCAATATCCAGATTGCAATCTCAGTTTCTTGCTTGTTCTTCGTTTGCTCGCAGGAAACAGACCCTCGTGGTCAGGTTGATCGTGCTCCGGCGTGGTCAATAACCCTCAGAAGTTGGTTTAGCGATTGCTAAGGCGCGACGTCTCGCACGTTCGTAATCGGATCGTCAAAGTCGACTCCCACAGAAAACGATAACCACCATCTCATCGAAACATCGGGACCCTCGCCTCTATCAAGTGGTATCAGATTTCCAGGTTGCTCGGTGAGATTTTACAGTTTTTCGTAGATTAGATCGAGTCTGTTCTTCATACCTACAGTCCACGAAAAAGCCACAAAAAATTTTTAGGGTTAGTTCATCATATCCGAACCAATCTGAGCCTTTGCATAATCTTTTTAGGGTTTTTGCTTTGTTGAATTTGCGGTTGCATCGTTGTGTCAAGTTGCTGGTCTTAGAGTCTAGTCTTTTAGAGTTTCGAGTTCTGGTCATAAGTTGTCACGCCGCCGCCGCACCATCACCATCTTATCCGCCACCGCTCTGAATCCATATCCATATACCACCACCAATCCGTATCCATATACCATGATAGAGGCAAAGGTGTCCCGTCTTTCGATGAGATGATGGATATCGCTTTGGTGGAAGTTGACTTTGACGATCCGACTACGAACGTGCGAGGATGTTGCGCCTTAGCAATCGCTAAACCAACTCCGAGAGGTTATTGACCACGCCGGAGCACGATCAACCTGACCACGAGGGTCTGTTTCCTGCGAGCAAACGAAGAACAAGCAAGAATGATGAGGACATGACTATCTTGGATATGACCAAAAATATTGCATATATGCATATTTGTCAGGTGATTTCTAGTGCAAACTATTCAATAATCTATTTATGTTATCCAGAACAAAAATACTTCACACACTTTTGTGTTTTGTCTAATTGCAGGTGTATGGGACATTTGTACAATCCACATATGAAGATAAGGAAGAAAGAGATGTTTATTTGCTGTCCAAAAAGTTCTCTCACGTCACTTTTGGCCCAAGAGAAGATAGAGTCCAAGTCTCTCACGTTCTGGATTCAGATTCGGACTGCACAGACATACCTGACTCAAAACGCACACAAGTTTTTCATACGGACTCCGAATTGGGTGATTCTTTTTTTGTTGGAAACTAGATTTTGTGCACTTTCCAACCCAATTGGAATCACCTTCAAATTCGTCCGGAGCGTTGAGTTGTGGACGAAACAATCTGATGCTGCAGCAGAATCCGAGTCAAACTACAAGTCCAAAGGTGTTACATCACCTCCACTTGGGCCCATTGGCCTTGTACGACCTAGATTTAGTTTTAGGCTGCCTTGGGACGTCCTCCCACCTCCTAGGCCGCCACCCCTTGCTCCTATATAAGTAGATCCATCTAGTAGCTTTTACTTGGGATTTGTTTAGTTAAAAGTTAGCCATTGCAACTTCGTGTACTTCGTTTGTGTCCAACGACCAGACCAAGACCGCTTACGGATCCCCACCTTTATCAATACTTCATATATACTCGCAATATTCAGATTGCTTTTATCATATTCTTGCTTGTTCTTCGATTGCTTGCAGGAATAGACCTTCGTGGTCAGGTTGATTGTGCTCCAGCATGGTCAATAACCTTTCGGAGTTGGTTTAGCGATTGCTAAGGCGCAACGTCGTGCACGTTTGTAGTCGGATCGTCAAAGTCATCTTCACCAAATCGATAGTTATCATCTCATCGAAAGATCGGGACACCCCCGCCTCTATCAAGTGATGATGAGGACATGACTACCTTGGATATGACCAAAAATATTGCATATATGCATATTTGTCAGGTGATTTCTAGTGCAAACTATTCAATAATCTATTTATGTTATCCAGAACAAAAATACTTCACACACTTTTGTGTTTTGTCTAATTGCAGGTGTATGGGACATTTGTACAATCCACATATGAAGATAAGGAAGAAAGAGATGTTTATTTGCTGTCCAAAAAGTTCTCTCACGTCACTTTTGGCCCAAGAGAAGATAGAGTCCAAGTCTCTCATGTTCTGGATTCAGATTCGGACTGCACAGACATACCTGACTCAAAACGCACACAAGTTTTTCATACGGACTCCGAATTGGGTGATTTTTTTTTGTTGGAAACTAGATTTCGTGCACTTTCCAACCCAATTGGAATCACCTTCAAATTCGTCCGGAGCGTTGAGTTGTGGACGAAACAATCTGATGCTGCAGCAGAATCCGAGTCAAACTACAAGTCCAAAGGTGTTACATCACCTCCACTTGGGCCCATTGGCCTTGTACGACCTAGATTTAGTTTTAGGCTGCCTTGGGACGTCCTCCCACCTCCTTGGCCGCCACCCCTTGCTCCTATATAAGTAGATCCATCTAGTAGCTTTTCCTTGGGATTTGTTTAGTTAAAAGTTAGCCATTGCAACTTCGTGTGCTTCGTTTGTGTCCAACGACCAGACCAAGACCACTTTTCGGATCCCCACCATTATCAATACTTCATACATATTCGCGATATTCAGATTGCTTTTATCATATTCTTGCTTGTTCTTCGATTGCTTGCAGGAATAGACCTTCGTGGTCAGGTTGATCGTGCTCCGGCATGGTCAATAACCTCTCGGAGTTGGTTTAGCGATTGCTAAGGCGCGACGTCCTCGCACGTTCGTAGTCGGATCGTCAAAGTCGACTTCCACCAAAGCGATATCCATCATCTCATCGAAAGACGGGACACCTTTGCCTCTATCAAGTGGTATCAGTTTTCAGGTTGCTCGGTGAGAATTTCCAGTTTTTCTTAGATTAGATTTATTTTCTTACCTATTGTCCAAGAAAAAGCCACAAAAAAAAGTTAGATCTGTTCATCATTTATCCAAGCCAGTCTGAGCCTTTGCAATTTTCTATTCATTGCTTGCATAGTTGAATTATCGGTTGCATTGTCGTGTCAGTTGCTGGTCTTAGTGTCTAGTTCCTTTAGAGTTTCGAGTTCTGTTCACATTAGTCACGCCGCCGCTGCATCATTATCCGTTCCGCTGTCCACCATCCCATCTATTAATTTCCACCACGTGCTATGCACTGTTCATTGTCATAATCATAGTTGAGGTCATTCACATCTTCGCCTGATCCAATCTGTATCTTATCTAGTTTGTCTTGGAAAGAGGGAGAAAAAAAGATATAGAAAAAAAAGAGAAAAAAAGGAAAGAAAAAGAGAGAGAAGAAAAAAAAAGCGTGAGAAAAAAAAGAGAGAAGAAAAAAATTGGATCTATCTAGAATCAATCTCGTACCTGAATTCGGATTGGAATCTGTTTTGCGCACTGTTCAGTAAAACAGGTGTGTCTTCCTCATACAAAGTCCGTTTTGGCTCCGTGAGTACTCAAATTGAAGATAGCGACGAGCCGCATCTAAATAGTTGCAGAAGCTTGTTCAATATTTGACACCTCAAAATCGGCTTCTAAATAGGTATTTTTGCCCTCCGAAGTTCGTGAACACAGCTTGTTCCAATTTTTCAGGCCAGTTTTAGAATTCTTTGACTCCTCATATCAACTCGGAATTGAGTGATTCTTTTTGCATTGGAAAGCTTGAGTTAGTAGCATTCTTTGAAAGAATTTATCAGAAAATTGCCTCAAACTTTTCAAGAGGAAAGTTGGAGAGAGAGTTGTTGTATATCCTGCTTGGCAGTTGTTTTTCATCATTATCTTCACTGTCGTTGTGATCTTCACTTATATCTTGCTGTCAAGAGCTACTTAGTATCCTTCATTGATGCTAGTTGTGCTACGCCGTGACCTCATTAGTGTTCTAGACTCGCGTCTCTAGTCCGGTCTAGCCTAGGACCAGCACAGTACCGTCGTTGAGCGTTTATTCAACATTGCATCTTTGAATTGATTATTGCTAATCTTTTGCTACCATATATAGCCAACCCAGCTCCACATATTTCTACACCGTGTATACGTACGCTCCCCTGGCAATCGCTTTACTCAATATTCGGAGTTACTTGACACCGCTGGTTGCCGATCACCGCCTGCTGCATGGTAAGAACTTGTAAGACATTGATATTTGCTTTACTGTGAGCGTTTTACCACCACATCCTAGTAGTTATAGGAACATTATTTTTGGGTTTTGTTTCTTGTTCTACTAATCATGACAGGATCCAGAGTCAATTCATGGGCTTTGTCGATCGCGGGAGACGTGCCACCACCTTTGCAAATAACACAACCGTCACGAGAGGTGCACAAACATCCAAATGCACATGATCAGGTTAATGTATCTATACCACCATTTAATGGCCGTTTTAAACCTGCTTTATATATTGAATGGGAGTTCGACATAAAAAATATATTTGCTTCCCATAATTTCGATGAACATAAAAAGGTTAAGGTTGTGGTTGGTTCTTTCACTGGTTATGCTTTGGTTTGGTGGAGTGAATATTGTCGGTTACACCCTGATTATATACCTACTACTTGGGATGATTTGAAACTTGCCATGTGACATACTTTCGTCCCTGCTTATTATACTCGTGACATGATTAAGAAGTTGCAACACTTAAAACAAGGTAGTGAAACTGTAACAAAATATTATGATGATTTACAAATTACCTTGTTGCATTCCTCTTTAGAAGAAAGTGAAGATGATTTTATGGATAGATTTTGGGGAGGATTAAACCGTGATATTCAAGAGATACTAATTCATGAAGCGTGTTATCCTATGGACCATTTGTTTCGTCTTGCTTGCAAAGCTGAACAGGAAATAAAACGACGTATTGGGCACGAGGAGAACAAGCGCACGGTGCACATTCCAAGAGTTGATATGATTGTTCCTTCAACTACTAGGCATACTATGACAACCACATCCGTTGTTATCAGGACTACATCGCCTCCACCATGTGACACATCGGCCCCGAGAGTGGCTACATCATCTGTGTTGATCACAAGAGGTAATGACAAAGGTACTGATCTTCCATCTCTACATGAGAATGATGAATGCCTTGTCAATTTGAATGCACCATCTGATGAGCTACCCACTACTTTGATCACACCACCTATTTTAGAGGACTACATTGACAATTTGACTTTGCCATGTGATCAAACAACTGAAATACCAACAATTTTGAGTGCACCCATTGAATTAACTATTGATGCAAAAGAACCAATGTTTAATCATTTTGATATGACCTCTACTCTTGGTGATGATTCTGTGTTGAATGACTTATTGCATGTTTACTTATTTAAGCATGTTGTAGCATGTAAATTTGATGCAAGTAAGGTTTATTCACCAATGTTGGGATGGTTTAATGATGAACATTGTCAATCTTTTGAAATGAGTAAGAGCTTCACTTATATGTGCAAACTGAGTTGCAATATTTTCATGCCTTCTACTTCTTGTGCTAATATTTTGGCTTTAGATTTTATGAACTATGCAAGTTACTCATCTATTCATGTGTCATATATGCAAAAATCAAGGGAAGTAAAAATGGATGACATATACATATACAACATGTACACCTTGTCTCTTTTGTTAGCCACATTTCAGATTAAGCAACGCCGAGGACGGCTTTATTTTCAAGAAGGGGGGGATGATGAGGACATGACTATTTTGGATATGACCAAAAATATTGCATATATGCATATTTGTCAGGTGATTTCTAGTGCAAACTATTCAATAATCTATTTATGTTATCCAGAACAAAAATACTTCACACACTTTTGTGTTTTGTCTAATTGCAGGTGTATGGGACATTTGTACAATCCACATATGAAGATAAGGAAGAAAGAGATGTTTATTTGCTGTCCAAAAAGTTCTCTCACGTCACTTTTGGCCCAAGAAAAGATAGGGTCCAAGTCTCTCACGTTCTGGATTCAGATTCGGACTGCACAGACATACCTGACTCAAAACGCACACAAGTTTTTCATACGGACTCCGAATTGGGTGATTCTTTTTTTGTTGGACACTAAATTTCGTGCACTTTCCAACCCAATTGGAATCACCTTCAAATTCGTCCGGAGCGTTGAGTTGTGGACGAAACAATCTGATGCTGCAGCAGAATCCGAGTCAAACTACAAGTCCAAAGGTGTTACATCACCTCCACTTGGGCCCATTGGCCTTGTACGACCTAGATTTAGTTTTAGGCTGCCTTGGGACGTCCTCCCACCTCCTTGGCCGCCACCCCTTGCTCCTATATAAGTAGATCCATCTAGTAGCTTTTCCTTGGGATTTGTTTAGTTAAAAGTTAGCCATTGCAACTTCGTGTGCTTCGTTTGTGTCCAACGACCAGACCAAGACCACTTTTCGGATCCCCACCATTATCAATACTTCATACATATTCGCGATATTCAGATTGCTTTTATCATATTCTTGCTTGTTCTTCGATTGCTTGCAGGAATAGACATTCGTGGTCAGGTTGATCGTGCTCCGGCGTGGTCAATAACCTCTCGGAGTTGGTTTAGCGATTGCTAAGGCACAACGTCGTTGCACGTTTGTAGTCGGATCGTCAAAGTCGTCTCCACCAAATCGATAGTTATCATCTCATCGAAAGATTGGGACACCCCGCCTCTATCAAAGAAACTAAGATTGCAATCTGGATATTGCGAATATAAGATGAAAGCTTTATTGATCAAGGCGGGGTTCTGTGACGCCTTTGTCTGGTCGTTGAACACAAACGAAGTACGCGAAGTTGCAGCTATGGCGAACTTTTAATCTAAACAAAACCCAAAGTCTAAATGGTGCCCTAAGGGCTGTATATATGGAGGAAGAGAGGGGGAATTTCGTGGCCCTTGGTGGAGGGGTCCGAAATCAACCCTATCTCTTGTTTCCCCACACATACGGACTCTAAAAATAGCCTATACTTATGTATTTCGAAATTACATGGGCCTGGCCCAATAAAAAGGTGACGCAGCACCTATAATAGCCTCGGGACGAAATTTATGAAGTGGCATCTTGTATATTTCGTCCATGGCTTCATGCACCCATTATGGTGGCTTCAAAGTCCTGAAATCATCACTTGTAACTCCGTTCTTGTTCCCCTTGCGCATGGCATCATCTCCATGCTTGTTCTTGCTCCAATGTTCATCCTTCTCCAAGCTAGGCCCTTCATTCGTAAGCAAAACAAATGTATCCAATTTAGGCAGCATCATATTCTCATGAACATTAGAATCATTACCAAGAAACGAAAGTACCTGATAATTTAATTGGCGTGCGCGAGCTCTAGTAATTGGTCCCATATATGTAGCAGTAGGGGCTGTGGGTGTAACAATGGTATTGATGTCCTCATCATCCTCCCCTTCTTGAAATGAAGTCGTCCTCGACTTAAACTCATCTTCCTCACCCAAATAAGGCTTCAAATCTGCAATGTTAAAAGTGGGACTAACCCCAAAATCTGCAGGCAGCTCAAGTTTATATGCATTATCATTTATTTTCTCTAACACCTTAAAGGGACCATCAGCACGTGGCATTAGCTTTGATTTGCGCAAATCAGGAAATCTATCCTTACGCAAATGTAACCAAACAAGATCTCCAGGTGCAAACACAACATGTTTTCTACCCTTATCTCCAGCAAGTTTATATTTAGCATTCATACGCTCAATGTTTTCCTTAGTTAACTCATGCATTTTTAAAATCAATTCTGCACGTTGTTTAGCATCAAAATTAACCTTCTCCGAAGATGGAAGAGGCAACAAATCAATAGGTGCACGAGGTAGGAAACCATACACAACTTCAAAAGGGCACATCTTAGTAGTAGAATGCAATGAACGATTATAAGCAAATTCAATATGAGGCAAGCATTCCTCCCACATTTTCTTATTATTCTTCAAAACAGCCCTAAGCATAGTAGACAACGTTCTATTGACTACTTCAGTTTGTCCATCAGTTTGGGGGTGACAAGTAGTACTAAAAAGCAGTTTAGTCCCCAACTTAGCCCATAAACATCTCCAAAAGTGGCTAAGAAATTTAGTATCACGATCTGAAACAATAGTATTTGGCACACCATGCAAGCGAATAATTTCACGAAAGAACAAATCAGCAACATTAACAGCATCATCGCTTTTATGACATGGTATAAAGTGTGCCATTTTCGAGAATCTATCCACGACAACAAATATGCTATCCCTCCCCTTCTTTGTTCGAGGTAAACCTAAAACAAAGTCCATAGATATATCCTTCCAAGGAACACTAGGTACAGGCAAAGGCATATATAAACCATGAGGATTGAGTCGTGACTTAGCTTTTTGACATGTAGTGCAGCGAGCAATAAAACGCTCAACATCCCGTCTCATCTTTGGCCAAAAGAAATGTGTAGCTAGTACGTCCTCCGTCTTCTTCACGCCAAAGTGTCCCATTAATCCTCCTCCATGCGCCTCCTGCAACAACAAAAGACGAACGGAGCTAGCTGGAATGCATAGCTTGTTAGCACGAAACACAAATCCATCGTTAACAACAAACTTGTTCCACATTCTTCCTTCTTTACAATTCTGCATTGCATCTTTAAAATCAGCAGCATGCACATATTGATCTTTGATGGTTTCCAAACCAAATATTTTGAAGTCAAGTTGTGAAAGCATAGTATAGCGACGAGACAATGCATCAGCAATAACATTTTCTTTTCCCTTCTTGTGTTTAATGACATAAGGGAAAGTCTCAATGAATTCAACCCATTTAGCATGTCTACGATTCAGTTTAGCTTGACTTTTAATATGTTTCAAAGATTCATGATCAGAATGTATAACAAATTCTTTGGGCCATAAATAATGTTGCCATGTTTCTAAAGTCCGAACAAGAGCATATAATTCTTTATCATAAGTAGAATAATTCAGACTAGGCCCACTCAATTTTTCAGAAAAGTATGCAACAGGTTTGCCATCTTGTAATAACACACCTCCTAATCCAATTCCACTAGCATCACATTCAAGCTCAAAAGTCTTATAAAAATCAGGAAGTTGGAGTAAAGGAGCATGTGTCAACTTATCTTTCAATACCGTGAAGGCTTCTTCCTGTGCGGTACCCCAAAGAAAAGGCACATCTTTCTTTGTAAGCTCATTGAGAGGTGCAGCAATGGTGCTGAAATCTCTCACAAAACGCCTATAGAATCCAGCGAGGCCAAGAAAACTCCTCACTTGTGTGACCGTTTTGGGCTGCGGCCAACTCTCAATAGCTTCAATCTTGGCTTTATCAACTTCAATTCCCTGTGGAGTAACAACATAGCCAAGAAAAGATACTCGGTCGGTGCAAAAGGTGCACTTCCCAAGGTTACCAAACAAACGTGCATCACGTAGAGCAATAAAAACAGCACGTAAATGTTCCAAATGTTCTTCCAAAGATCTGCTATAAATCAATATGTCATCAAAGTAAACTACCACAAATCGTCCAATGAAAGCACGTAAAACTTCGTTCATTAATCTCATGAAAGTACTAGGTGCATTAGTTAACCCAAAAGGCATGACTAACCACTCATATAATCCAAACTTAGTTTTTGATAGAGGCGAGGGTCCCGATCTTTCGATGAGATGATGGATATCGCTTTGGTGGAAGTCGACTTTGACGATCCGACTACGAACGTGCGAGGACGTCGCGCCTTAGCAATCGCTAAACCAACTCCGAGAGGTTATTGACCACGCCGGAGCACGATCAACCTGACCACGAGGGTCTGTTTCCTGCGAGCAAACGAAGAACAAGCAAGAAACTAAGATTGCAATCTGGATATTGCGAATATAAGATGAAAGCTTTATTGATCAAGGTGGGGTTCTGTGACGCCTTTGTCTGGTCGTTGAACACAAACGAAGTACGCGAAGTTGCAGCTATGGCGAACTTTTAATCTAAACAAAACCCAAAGTCTAAACGATGCCCTAAGGGCTGTATATATGGAGGAAGAGGGGGGGGAATTTCGTGGCCCTTGGTGGAGGGATCCGAAATCAACCCTATCTCTTGTTTCCCCACACATACGGACTCTAAAAATAGCCTATACTTATGTATTTCGAAATTACATGGGCCTGGCCCAATAATAAGGTGACGCAGCACCTAAAATAGCCTCAGGACGAAATTTATGAAGTGGCATCTTGTATATTTCGTCCAAGGCTTCATGCACCCATTATGGTGGCTTCAAAGTCCTGAAATCATCACTTGTAACTCCGTTCTTGTTCCCCTTGCGCATGCCATCATCTCCATGCTTGTTCTTGCTCCAATGTTCATCCTTCTCCAAGCTAGGCCCTTCATTTGTAAGCAAAACAAATGTATCCAATTTAGGCAGCATCATATTCTCATGAACATTAGAATCATTACCAAGAAACGAAAGTACCTGGTAATTTAGTTGGCGTGCACGAGCTCTAGTAATTGGTCCAGTATGTATAGCAGCAGGGGCTGTGGGTGTAACAATTGTATTGATGTCCTCATCATCCTCCCCTTCTTGAAATGAAGTCGTCCTCGACGGAAGTTCATCTTCCTCACCCAAATAAGGCTTCAAATCTGCAATGTTAAAAGTGGGACTAACCCCAAAATCTGCAGGCAGCTCAAGTTTATATGCATTATCATTTATTTTCTCTAACACCTTAAAGGGACCATCAGCACGTGGCATTAGCTTTGATTTGCCCAAATCAGGAAATCTATCCTTACGCAAATGTAACCAAACAAGATCTCCAGGTGCAAACACAACATGTTTTCTACCCTTATCTCCAGCAAGTTTATATTTAGCATTCATACGCTCAATGTTTTCCTTAGTTAACTCATGCATTTTTAAAATCAATTCAGCACGTTGTTTAGCATCAAAATTAACCTTCTCCGAAGATGGAAGAGGCAACAAATCAATAGGTGCACGAGGTAGGAAACCATACACAACTTCAAAAGGGCACATCTTAGTAGTAGAATGCAATGAACGATTATAAGCAAATTCAATATGAGGCAAGCATTCCTCCCACATTTTCTTATTATTCTTCAAAACAGCCCTAAGCATAGTAGACAACGTTCTATTGACTACTTCAGTTTGTCCATCAGTTTGGGGGTGACAATTAGTACTAAAAAGCAGTTTAGTCCCCAACTTAGCCCATAAACATCTCCAAAAGTGGCTAAGAAATTTAGTATCACGATCTGAAACAATAGTATTTGGCACACCATGCAAGCGAATAATTTCACGAAAGAACAAATCAGCAACATTAACAGCATCATCGCTTTTATGACATGGTATAAAGTGTGCCATTTTCGAGAATCTATCCACGACAACAAATATGCTATCCCTCCCCTTCTTTGTTCGAGGTAAACCTAAAACAAAGTCCATAGATATATCCTCCCAAGGAACACTAGGTACAGGCAAAGGCATATATAAACCATGACGATTGAGTCGTGACTTAGCTTTTTGACATGTAGTGCATCGAGCAATAAAACGCTCAACATCCCGTCTCATCTTTGGCCAAAAGAAATGTGTAGCAAGTACGTCCTCCGTCTTCTTCACGCCAAAGTGTCCCATTAATCCTCCTCCATGCGCCTCCTGCAACAACAAAAGACGAACGGAGCTAGCTGGAATGCATAGCTTGTTAGCACGAAACACAAATCCATTGTTAACGACGAACTGGTTCCACATTCTTCCTTCTTTACAATTCTGCATTACATTTTTAAAATCAGCATCATGCACATATTGATCTTTGATGGTCTCCAAACCAAATATTTTGAAGTCAAGTTGTGAAAGCATAGTATAGCGGCGAGACAATGCATCAGCAATAACATTTTCTTTTCCCTTCTTGTGTTTAATGACATAAGGAAAAGTCTCAATGAATTCAACCCATTTAGCATGTCTACGATTCAGTTTAGCTTGACTTTTAATATGTTTCAAAGATTCATGATCAGAATGTATAACAAATTCTTTGGGCCATAAATAATGTTGCTATGTTTCTAAAGTCCGAACAAGGGCATATTATTCTTTATCATAAGTAGAATAATTCAGACTAGGCCCACTCAATTTTTCACAAAAGTATGCAACAGGTTTGCCATCTTGTAATAACACACCGCCTAATCCAATTCCACTAGCATCACATTCAAGCTCAAAAGTCTTATTAAAATCAGGAAGTTGGAGTAAAGGAGCATGTGTCAACTTATCTTTCAATACCGAGAAGGCTTCTTCCTGTGCGGTACCCCAAAGAAAAGGCACATCTTTCTTTGTAAGCTCTTGAGAGGTGCAGCAATGGTGCTGAAATCTCTCACAAAACGCCTATAGAATCCAGCGAGGCCAAGAAAACTCCTCACTTGTGTGACCGTTTTGGGTTGCGGCCAACTCTCAATAGCTTCAATCTTGGCTTTATCAACTTGAATTCCCTGTGGAGTAACAACATAGCCAAGAAAAGATACTCGGTCGGTGCAAAAGGTGCACTTCCCAAGGTTACCAAACAAACGTGCATCACGTAGAGCAATAAAAACATCACGTAAATGTTCCAAATGTTCTTCCAAAGATCTGCTATAAATCAATATGTCATCAAAGTAAACTACCACAAATCGTCCAATGAAAGCACGTAAAACTTCGTTCATTAATCTCATGAAAGTACTAGGTGCATTAGTTAACCCAAAAGGCATGACTAACCACTCATATAATCCAAACTTAGTTTTGAATGTTGTTTTCCATTCATCTCCCAATTTCATACGAATTTGATGGTATCCACTACGTAAATCAACTTTGGAGAATATTGTAGAGCCACTCAATTCATCAAGCATATCATCTAGCCTAGGAATAGGATGATGATAACGAATAGTAATATTATTAATGCCTCTACAATCAACACACATACGTGATGTGCCATCCTTTTTCGGCACTAGAATAATAGGAACAACACAAGGACTAAGGGATTCGCGTATATAACCTTTGTCGAGAAGCTCTTGTACTTGACGCATAATCTCTTTCGTCTGCTCTGGATTGGTACGGTATGGTGCACGGTTTGGCAGTGAAGCATCGGGAATTAAGTCAATCTGATGCTCAATCCCTCGAATAGGTGGTAATCCCGGTGGCACGTCTTGTGGAAAGACGTCAGCGAAATCCTCCAAAATGTTAGTGACAGCAGGAGGCAAAGTGGAAGGCACGTCCTCGAATGAAAATAATGCCTCTTTGCACACAAAAGCATAGCAAACAGATTTGCTGAAATCTAGCTCATCAATATCAGATTTGGTGGCAAATAAACATGCACTTTTCAATTTAATTTCAGAAGCAACACTAGATGGTTTATTATTAGGCTTCATTTGTTGCTCAAATTCTTTTGCCACAATCTGATTTTCACTCTTATTCATCTCCTGTTTTGCTTTATTAGCTCTATTAATATCATATTTCAAAATGGAATCAGGAGTCATAGGAAGCAAAGTAATATTTTTATCGTTATGAACAAGAGTATAGTGATTGTTTCTACCATGGTGTACAGAATTTTTATCAAATTGCCATGGTCTACCAAGTAATAAGGAACATGCTTGCATAGGTACCACATCACAATCAACATAATCAGCATATGTAGAGATACTAAAATGCACACGAACAGTACGTGTTACCTTAACCTTGCCGCTGTTGTTGAACCATTGGATGTAGTAAGGATGTGGATGTGGTCTTGTGGTGAGAGATAGCTTCTCCACCATCTCCATGCTAGCCAAGTTATTGCAGCTCCCTCCATCTATGATCAGGCGAACAGAACGTTCCTTCACAACTCCCTTTGTATGGAACAAATTATGCCTCTGATTTTGCTCAGCTTGTGTAACCTGCACACTCAAAACACGTTGAGCAACTAAACATTCATACCTGTCAGCATCTTTAGGAGCCATGTATTGCGTCTCATGATCAGAATCATCTCCACCATGTTCTTCACGTGTAATAAGAGTCAATGTCTCCTCATCATAGTCACTAGCGGACTCATATCCACCACCCTCGGTAGCAATCATCACACGCGGGGATTTGCATTCTCTCGCATAATGACCTCCTCCCTTACAACGACGACAAATAATATCACTTGTGTGCCCTGTTGATGCCCTGGAAGAAGAAGAACGCTGTGCAGGCCCCGCAGGTGTGCTCTTGGCAGATAATGGTGGTTGTGCCTGTTTTCTTGTATCACGGCTGGAGGTGGCACCGGATGGAGGTGCTGGTGCAGTTGAAGTAGAAGATGCACGTGGTGTCCATGATGAAGGTCGGCCTGCAGAAAAGTTAGTTCGCCCCAATGCTTGTCGATCCTGCACTTCACGTTCAGCTTTACAAGCAAGATGGAATAAACGAGTGATATTAGTATACTCCTTATAGTCTAGAATGGTCTGAATCTCTCTATTTAATCCACCCAGAAAACGTGCAAGCATAGCTTCATTCTCCTCAACAATACCACATCTAATCATGCCAGTTTGTAATTCCTGATAATATTCTTCTACAGAATTTTTCCCTTGTCTTAAACGCTGCAATTTTTGAAGCAATTCACGTTGATAATATGGTGGAACCCAACGCGTACGCATAGCAGTTTTCAAAGCAGTCCAAGTAGTTGGAATAGGATATAATCTACAATGTTCACACCACCAGACACATGCAAAACTAGTGAAAGCACAAACAGCAGCAGCAACCCGTCTCTCCTCGGGATATTGTAAACATGTAAAACGTTGTTCAGTTTCTAACTCCCAAGTAAGATATATATCAGGAACATATCTACCCTCAAATGGTGGAATATTCAATTTCAGTTTAGGAATATGGACATCATCTCGTACCTAAGGTGGTGGTGTAGGCCTACCATTACGAATATATACCTGAGGTCGACCTGCTGGTGGTGGTGCTGGTGGTTGCACGTAGTTCTGATTTTGAGCAACCTCATCCTCGTAATCTCCCACATAATCATCCTCCTCCGCATCAGCAGCAGGAGCCACAGAAGTATCAACATCAGCACCAACAGTTTGGCCAAACGCAAGAGGAACATGGCTTGCTCGGCGGAGGTCTGTTTCGCGACGTGGAGGTAGTCATTGTTGTTGTTGTTGGAGAGGTGCGTTAGGTGCAGCGGGTGGTGGTGGTGGAAGACGCGCGAGCAATTCATTAAACTTGTTATCGAGCTTTGTTTCGAATGTCTTCTCAAGGCCAGTGATCTTCTCCATGGCCTCTTCAAAATTGTTCAGCACATCTTGCACCTGTTTAGTCATCATTTGCTGAAACTTATCATGAAGCTCCTTGTTTGATAAATTCTCCCAGTCAATCTCGTCGACTTGTGATCCTGGCATGGTTAGCAGCAATAGAAACACACAAGAATATGATCCTACAGACTACTAACAAGAGGTGGTGGTGGGTGTCACAAATCCGTCAAGCAAATCTCAAATTCTTACCAATTCTTACCCAGCAGCAGGCGGTGATCGGCAACCGTTGTAGTCAAAAACTCTCAAAGCTTGGATAGAGCGATTACCAGGGAGAGTCAAACGCACGACGTAGATGTATGTGGAGCTGGGAAGGCTTATAATATGGTAGCAAAAAGGGTCAGCAATAATCAATTCAGAGATGCAAAGTTGAATAAACGCTCAAGGACGGTACTGTGCTGGTCCTATGATAGAGGCGGGGTGTCCCGATCTTTCGATGAGATGATAACTATCGATTTGGTGGAGACGACTTTGACGATCCGACTACAAACGTGCAGGATGTTGCGCCTTAGCAATCGCTAAACCAATCTCCTGAGGTTATTGACCACGCCGGAAGCACGGTCAACCTGACCACGAAGGTCTATTCCTGCAAACAATCGAAGAACAAGCAAGAATATGATAAAAGCAATCTGAATATTGCGAGTATATATGAAGTTTTGATAAAGATGGGGATCCGTAAGCGGTCTTGGTCTGGTCGTTGGACACAAACGAAGTACACGAAGTTGCAATGGCTAACTTTTAACTAAACAAATCCCAAGGAAAAGCTACTAGATGGATCTACTTATATAGGAGCAAGGGGTGGCGGCCAAGGAGGTGGGAGGACGTCCCAAGGCAGCCTAAAACTAAATCTAGGTCGTACAAGGCCAATGGGCCCAAGTGGAGGTGATGTAACACCTTTGGACTTGTAGTTTGACTCGGATTCTGCTGCAGCATCAGATTGTTTCGTCCACAACTCAACGCTCCGGACGAATTTGAAGGTGATTCCAATTGGGTTGGAAAGTGCACGAAATCTAGTTTCCAACAAAAAAAGAATCACCCAATTCGGAGTCCGTATGAAAAACTTGTGTGCGTTTTGAGTCAGGTATGTCTGTGCAGTCCGAATCTGAATCCAGAACGTGAGAGACTTGGACTCTATCTTCTCTTGGGCCAAAAGTGACGTGAGAGAACTTTTTGGACAGCAAATAAACATATCTTTCTTCCTTATCTTCATATGTGGATTGTACAAATGTCCCATACACCTGACAAATATGCATATATGCAATATTCTTGGTCATATCCAAGGTAGTCATGTCCTCATCATCCTCCCCTTCTTGAAAATAAAGCCGTCCTCGGCGTTGCTTAATCTGAAATGTGGCTAACAAAAAAGACAAGGTGTACATGTTGTATATGTATATGTCATCCATTTTTACTTCGCTTGATTTTTGCATATATGACACATGAATAGATGAGTAACTTGCATAGTTCATAAAATCTAAAGCCAAAAAATTAGCACAAGAAGTAGAAGGCATGAAAATATTGCAACTCAGTTTGCACATATAAGTGAAGCTCTTATTCATTTCAAAAGATTGACAATGTTCATCATTAAACCATCCCAACATTGGTGAATAAACCTTACTTGCATCAAATTTATATGCTACAACATGCTTAAATAAGCAAACATGCAATAAGTCATTCAACACAGAATCATCACCAAGATTAGAGGTCATTACAAAATGATTAAACATTGGTTCTTTTGCATCAATAGTTAATTCAATGGGTGCACTCAAAATTGTTGGTATTTCAGTTGTTTGATCACATGGCAAAGTCAAATTATCAACATAGTCCTCTAAAATAGGTGGTGTGATCAAAGTGGTGGGTAGCGCATCAGATGGTGCATTCAAATTGACAAGGCATTCATCATTCTCATGTAGAGATGGAAGATCAGTACCTTTGTCATTACCTCTTATGATCAACTCAGATGATGTAGCCACTCTCGGGGGCGATGTGTCACATGGTGGAGGTGATGTAGTCCTGACAACAACGGATGTGGTTGTCATAGTATGCCTAGTAGTTGAAGGAACAATCATATCAACTCTTGGAATGTGCACCGTGCGCTTGTTCTCCTCGTGGCCAACACGTCGTTTTATTTCCTGTTCAGCTTTGCAAGCAAGATGAAACAAATGGTCCATAGGATAACACTCTTCATGAATTAGTATCTCTTGAATATCATGGTTTAATCCTCCCCAAAATCTATCCATAAAATCATCTTCACTTTCTTCTAAAGAGGAACGCAACAAGGTAGTTTGTAAATCATCATAATATTTTGTTACAGTTTCACTACCTTGTTTTAAGTGTTGCAACTTCTTAATCATGTCACGAGTATAATAAGCAGGGACGAAAGTATGTCGCATGGCAAGTTTCAAATCATCCCAAGTAGTAGGTATATAATCAGGGTGTAACCGACAATATTCACTCCACCAAACCAAAGCATAACCAGTGAAAGAACCAACCGCAACCTTAACCTTTTTATGTTCATCGAAATTATGGGAAGCAAATATATTTTTTATGTCGAACTCCCATTCAATATATAAAGCAGGTTTAAAACGGCCATTAAATGGTGGTATAGATACATTAACCTGATCATGTGCATTTGGATGTTTGTGCACCTCTCGTGACGATTGTGGTATTTGCAAAGGTGGTGGCACGTCTCCCGCGATCGACAAAGCCCATGAATTGACTCTGGATCCTGTCATGATTAGTAGAACAAGAAACAAAACCCAAAAATAATGTTCCTATAACTACTAGGATGTGGTGGTAAAACGCTCACAGTAAAGCAAATATCAATGTCTTACAAGTTCTTACCATGCAGCAGGCGGTGATCGGCAACCAGCGGTGTCAAGTAACTCCGAATATTGAGTAAAGCGATTGCCAGGGGAGCGTACGTATACACGGTGTAGAAATATGTGGAGCTGGGTTGGCTATATATGGTAGCAAAAAATTAGCAATAATCAATTCAAAGATGCAATGTTGAATAAACGCTCAACGACGGTACTGTGCTGGTCCTAGGCTAGACCGGACTAGAGACGCGAGCCTAGAACACTAATAAGGTCACGGCGTAGCACAACTAGCATCAATGAAGGATACTAAGTAGCTCTTGACAGCAAGATATAAGTGAAGATCACAACGGCAGTGAAGATAATGATGAAAAACAACTGCCAAGCAGGATATACAACAACTCTCTCTCCAACTTTCCTCTTGAAAAGTTTGAGACAATTTTCTGATAAATTCTTTCAAAGAATGCTACTAACTCAAGCTTTCCAATGCAAAAAGAATCACTCAATTCCGAGTTGATATGAGGAGTCAAAGAATTCTAAAACTGGCCTGAAAAATTGGAACAAGCTGTGTTCACGAATTTCGGAGGGCAAAAAGACCTATTTAGAAGCCGATTTTGAGGTGTCAAATGTTGAACTTGCTTCTGCAACTATTTAGATGCGGCTCGTCGCTATCTTCAATTTGAGTACTCACGGAGCCAAAACGGACTTCGTATGAGGATGATACACCTGTTTTACTGAACAGTGCGCAAAACAGATTTCAATCCGAATTCAGGTACGAGATTGATTCTAGATAGATCCAATTTATTTTTTCTTCTCTCTTTTTTTTCTCACGCTTTTTTTTTTCTTTTTCTTCTCCTTTTTTTCTCTGACTTTTTTTTTCTCTCGTTTTTTTTCTCTCTTTTTTTCTCCCTCTTACCAAAACAAACTAGATCTCAACTATTATTATGACAATGAATGGTGGGTAGCACGTGGTGGAAATTGATGGATGGGTGGTGGACAGTGGAAGGGATAACGATGCAGCGGCGACGTGACAAATGTGAACACAACTCGAAACTCTAGACGACCTAGACACTAAGACCAGCAACTCGACACGACGATGCAACCGATAATTCAACTATGCAAGCAATGAAAAGAAAATTGCAAAGGCTCAGATTGTGATGAGGACATCAATACAATTGTTACACCCACAGCCCCTGCTGCTATACATACTGGACCAATTACTAGAGCTCGTGCACGCCAACTAAATTACCAGGTACTTTCGTTTCTTGGTAATGATTCTAATGTTCATGAGAATATGATGCTGCCTAAATTGGATACATTTGTTTTGCTTACAAATGAAGGGTCTAGCTTGGAGAAGGATGAACATTGGAGCAAGAACAAGCATGGAGATGATGGCATGCGCAAGGGGAACAAGAACGGAGTTACAAGTGATGATTTCAGGACTTTGAAGCCACCATAATGGGTGCATGAAGCCTTGGACGAAATATACAAGATGCCAATTCATAAATTTCGTCCCGAGGCTATTTTAGGTGCTGCGTCACCTTATTATTGGGCCAGGCCCATGTAATTTCGAAATACATAAGTATAGGCTATTTTTAGAGTCCGTATGTGTGGGGAAACAAGAGATAGGGTTGATTTCGGACCCCTCCACCAAGGGCCACGAAATTCCCCCCTCTTCCTCCATATATACAGCCCTTAGGGCATCGTTTAGACTTTGGGTTTTGTTTAGATTAAAAGTTCGCCATAGCTGCAACTTCGCGTACTTCGTTTGTGTTCAACGACCAGACAAAGGCGTCACAGAACCCCACCTTTGATCAATAAAGCTTTCATCTTATATTCGCAATATCCAGATTGCAATCTTAGTTTCTTGCTTGTTCTTCGTTTGCTCGCAGGAAACAGACCCTCGTGGTCAGGTTGATCGTGCTCCGGCGTGGTCAATAACCTCTCGGAGTTGGTTTAGCGATTGCTAAGGCGCGACGTCCTCGCACGTTCGTAGTCGGATCGTCAAAGTCGACTTCCACCAAAGCGAAATCCACCATCTCATCGAAAGACGGGACACCTTTGCCTCTATCAAGTGGTATCAGATTTCCAGGTTGCTCGGTGAGATTTTACAGTTTTTCGTAGTTTAGATCGAGTCTGTTCTTCATACCTATAGTCCACGAAAAAGCCAAAAAAAAAATTAGGGTTAGTTCATCCCATCCGAACCAATCTGAGCCTTGCATAATCTTTTCTGTATTTGCTTTGTTGAATTTGCGGTTGCATCGTCGTGTTCAGTTGCTGGTCTTAGCGTCTAGCCTTTTAGAGTTTCGAGTTCTGTTCACAAGTTGTCACGCCGTCGCCGCACCATCATCATCGCCCCTGCCATCTACCACCACCGCTCCGAATCCGTCTACCTCCACGTCGCGAAGCAGACCTCCGCCGAGCAAGCCGTGTTCCTCTTGCGTTTGGCCAAACTGTTGGTGCTGCTGTTGATACTTCTGTGGCTCCTGCTGCTGATGCGGAGGAGGATGATTATGTGGGAGATTATGAGGATGAGGTTGATCAAAATCACCACTACGTGCAGCCACCAGTACCACCACCAGCAGGTCGACCTCAGGTATATATTCGTAATGGTAGGCCTGCACCACCACCTCAGGTACGCGATGATGTCCATATTCCTAAACTGAAATTGAATATTCCACCATTTGAGGGTAGATATGTTCCTGATATATATCTTACTTGGGAGTTAGAAACTGAACAACGATTTACATGTTTACAATATCCTGAGGAGAGACGAGTTGCTGCTGCTGTTTGTGCTTTCACTAGTTTTGCATGTGTATGGTGGTCTGAACATTGTAGATTATATCCTATTCCAACTACTTGGGCTGCTTTGAAAACTGCTATGCATACGCGTTGGGTTCCACCATATTATCAACGTGAATTGCTTCAAAAATTGCAGCGTTTAAGACAAGGAAAAAATTCTGTAGAAGAATATTATCAGGAATTACAAACTGGCATGATTAGATGTGGTATTGTTGAGGAGAATGAAGCTATGCTTGCACGTTTTCTGGGTGGATTAAATAGAGAGATTCAGACCATTCTAGACTATAAGGAGTATACTAATATCACTCGTTTATTCCATCTTGCTTGTAAAGCTGAACGTGAAGTGCAGGATCGACAAGCATTGGGGCGAACTAACTTTTCTGCAGGCCGACCTTCATCATGGACACCACGTGCATCTTCTACTTCAACTGCACCAGCACCTCCATCCGGTGCCACCTCCAGCCGTGATACAAGAAAACAGGCACAACCACCATTATCTGCCAAGAGCACACCTGCGGGGCCTGCACAGCGTTCTTCTTCTTCCATGGCATCAACAGGGCACACAAGTGATGTTATTTGTCGTCGTTGTAAGGGAGGAGGTCATTATGCGAGGGAATGCAAATCTCCGCGTGTGATGATTGCTACTGCGGATGGTGGATATGAGTCCGCTAGTGACTATGATGAGGAGACATTGGCTCTTATTACACGTGAAGAACATGGTGGAGATGATTCTGATCATGAGACGCAATACATGGCTCCTGAAGACGCTGACAGGTATGAATGTTTAGTTGCTCAACGTGTTTTGAGTGTGCAGGTCACACAAGCTGAGCAAAATCAGAGGCACAATTTGTTCCATACCAAGGGAGTTGTGAAGGAACGTTCTGTGCGCGTCATAATAGACGGAGGGAGCTGCAACAACTTGGCTAGCATGGAGATGGTGGAGAAGCTTTCTCTCACCACAAGACCACATCCACATCCTTACTACATCCAATGGTTCAACAACAGCGGCAAGGTTAAGGTAACACGTACTATTCGTGTGCATTTTAGTATCTCTACATATGCTGATTATGTTGATTGTGATGTGGTACCTATGCAAGCATGTTCATTATTACTTGGTAGACCATGGCAATTTGATAAAAATTCTGTACACCATGGTAGAAACAATCACTATACTCTTGTTCATAAGGATAAAAATATTACTTTGCTTCCTATGACTCCTGATTCCATTTTGAAAGATGATATTAATAGAGCTAATAAAGCAAAACAGGAGAAGAATAAGAGTGAAAATCAGATTGTGGCAAAAGAATTTGAGCAACAAATGAAGCCTAATAATAAACCATCTAGTGTTGCTTCTGAAATTAAATTGAAAAGTGCATGTTTATTTGCCACCAAATCTGATATTGATGAGCTAGATTTCAGCAAATCTGTTTGCTATGCTTTTGTGTGCAAAGAGGCATTATTTTCATTCGAGGACGTGCCTTCCTCTTTGCCTCCTGCTGTCACTAACATTTTGCAGGAGTTCGCTGACGTCTTTCCACAAGACGTGCCACCGGGATTACCGCCTATTCGAGGGATTGAGCATCAGATTGACTTAATTCCTGGTGCTTCACTACCAAACCGTGCACCATACCGTACAAATCCAGAGGAGACGAAGGAGATTATGTGTCAAGTACAAGAGCTTCTCAACAAAGGTTATATACGCGAATCCCTTAGTCCTTGTGCTGTTCCTATTATTCTAGTGCCGAAAAAGGATGGTACATCACGTATGTGTGTTGATTGTAGAGGCATTAATAATATTACTATTCGTTGTCGTCATCCTATTCCTAGGCTAGATGATATGCTTGATGAATTGAGTGGCTCTACAATATTCTCCAAAGTTGATTTGCGTAGTGGCTACCATCAAATTCGTATGAAATTGGGAGATGAATGGAAAACAGCATTTAAAACTAAGTTTGGATTATATGAGCGGTTAGTCATGCCTTTTGGGTTAACTAATGCACCTAGTACTTTCATGAGATTAATGAACGAAGTTTTACGTGCTTTCATTGGACGATTTGTGGTAGTTTACTTTGATGACATATTGATTTATAGCAGATCTTTGGAAGAACATTTGGAACATTTACGTGCTGTTTTTATTGCTCTACGTGATGCACGTTTGTTTGGTAACCTTGGGAAGTGCACCTTTTGCACCGACCGAGTATCTTTTCTTGGCTATGTTGTTACTCCACAGGGAATTGAAGTTGATAAAGCCAAGATTGAAGCTATTGAGAGTTGGCCGCAGCCCAAAACGGTCACACAAGTGAGGAGTTTTCTTGGCCTCGCTGGATTCTATAGGCGTTTTGTGAGAGATTTCAGCACCATTGCTGCACCTCTCAATGAGCTTACAAAGAAAGATGTGTCTTTTCTTTAGGGTACCGCTGATAGAGGCGGAGGTGTCCCGTCTTTCGATGAGATGGTGGATTTCGCTTTGGTGGAAGTCGACTTTGACGATCCGACTACGAACGTGCGAGGACGTCGCGCCTTAGCAATCGCTAAACCAACTCCGAGAGGTTATTGACCACGCCGGAGCACGATCAACCTGACCACGAGGGTCTGTTTCCTGCGAGCAAACGAAGAACAAGCAAGAAACTAAGATTGCAATCTGGATATTGCGAATATAAGATGAAAGCTTTATTGATCAAGGTGGGGTTCTGTGACGCCTTTGTCTGGTCGTTGAACACAAACGAAGTACGCGAAGTTGCAGCTATGGCGAACTTTTAATCTAAACAAAACCCAAAGTCTAAACGATGCCCTAAGGGCTGTATATATGGAGGAAGAGGGGGGGAATTTCGTGGCCCGTGGTGGAGGGGTCCGAAATCAACCCTATCTCTTGTTTCCCCACACATACGGACTCTAAAAATAGCCTATACTTATGTATTTCGAAATTACATGGGCCTGGCCCAATAATAAGGTGACGCAGCACCTAAAATAGCCTCGGGACGAAATTTATGAAGTGGCGTCTTGTATATTTCGTCCAAGGCTTCATGCACCCATTATGGTGGCTTCAAAGTCCTGAAATCATCACTTGTAACTCCGTTCTTGTTTCCCTTGCGCATGCCATCATCTCCATGCTTGTTCTTGCTCCAATGTTCATCCTTCTCCAAGCTAGGCCCTTCATTTGTAAGCAAAACAAATGTATCCAATTTAGGCAGCATCATATTCTCATGAACATTAGAATCATTACCAAGAAACGAAAGTACCTGGTAATTTAGTTGGCGTGCACGAGCTCTAGTAATTGGTCCAGTATGTATAGCAGCAGGGGCTGTGGGTGTAACAATTGTATTGATGTCCTCATCAATACTATAAGCCTTCCCAGCTCCACATACATCTACGTCGTGTGTTTGACTCTCCCTGGTAATCGCTCTATCCAAGCTTTGAGAGTTTTTGACTACAACGGTTGCCGATCACCGCCTGCTGCTGGGTAAGAACTGGTAAGAATTTGAGATTTGCTTGACGGATTTGTGATACACCACCACCACTTCTTAGTAGTCTGTAGGATCATATTCTTGTGTGTTTCTATTGCTGCTAACCATGCCAGGATCACAAGCCGACGAGATTGACTGGGAGAATTTATCGAACAAGGAGCTTCATGATAAGTTTCAGCAAATGATGACTGAACAGGTGCAAGATGTGCTGAACAATTTTGAAGAGGCCATGGAGAAGATCACTGGCCTTGAGAAGACGTTCGAAACAAAGCTCGATAACAAGTTTAATGAATTGCTCGCGCGTCTTCCACCACCACCACCCGCTGCACCTAACGCACCTCTCCAACAACAACAACAACGACTACCTCCACGTCGCGAAGCAGACCTCCGCCGAGCAAGCCGTGTTCCTCTTGCGTTTGGCCAAACTGTTGGTGCTGCTGTTGATACTTCTGTGGCTCCTGCTGCTGATGCGGAGGAGGATGATTATGTGGGAGATTATGAGGATGAGGTTGATAAAAATCAACACTACATGCAGCCACCTGTACCACCACCAGCAGGTCGACCTCAGGTATATATTTGTAATGGTAGGCCTGCACCACCACCTCAGGTACGAGATGATGTCCATAATCCTAAACTGAAATTGAATATTCCACCATTTGAGGGTAGATATGTTCCTGATATATATCTTACTTGGGAGTTAGAAACTGAACAACGATTTACATGTTTACAATATCCTGAGGAGAGACGAGTTGCTGCTGCCGTTTGTGCTTTCACTAGTTTTGCATGTGTATGGTGGTCTGAACATTGTAGATTATATCCTATTCCAACTACTTGGGCTGCTTTGAAAACTGCTATGCGTACGCGTTGGGTTCCACCATATTATCAACGTGAATTGCTTCAAAAATTGCAGCGTTTAAGACAAGGGAAAAATTCTGTAGAAGAATATTATCAGGAATTACAAACTGGCATGATTAGATGTGGTATTGTTGAGGAGAATGAAACTATGCTTGCACGTTTTCTGGGTGGATTAAATAGAGAGATTCAGACCATTCTAGACTATAAGGAGTATACTAATATCACTCGTTTATTCCATCTTGCTTGTAAAGCTGAACGTGAAGTGCAGGATCGACAAGCATTGGGGCGAACTAACTTTTCTGCAGGCCGACCTTCATCATGGACACCACGTGCATCTTCTACTTCAACTGCACCAGCACCTCCATCCGGTGCCACCTCCAGCCGTGATACAAGAAAACAGGCACAACCACCATTATCTTCCAAGAGCGCACCTGCGGGTCCTGCACAGCGTTCTTCTTCTTCCATGGCATCAACAGGGCACACAAGTGATATTATTTGTCGTCGTTGTAAGGGAGGAGGTCATTATGCGAGGGAATGCAAATCTCCGCGTGTGATGATTGCTACCGCGGATGGTGGATATGAGTCCGCTAGTGACTATGATGAGGAGACATTGTCTCTTATTACACGTGAAGAACATGATGGAGATGATTCTGATCATGAGACGCAATACATGGCTCCTGAAGACGCTGACAGGTATGAATGTTTAGTTGCTCAACGTGTTTTGAGTGTGCAGGTCACACAAGCTGAGCAAAATCAGAGGCACAATTTGTTCCATACCAAGGGAGTTGTGAAGGAACGTTCTGTGCGCGTCATCATAGACGGAGGGAGCTGCAACAACTTGGCTAGCATGGAGATGGTGGAGAAGCTTTCTCTCACCACAAGACCACATCCACATCCTTACTACATCCAATGGTTCAACAACAGCGGCAAGGTTAAGGTAACACGTACTGTTCGTGTGCATTTTAGTATCTCTACATATGCTGATTATGTTGATTGTGATGTGGTACCTATGCAAGCATGTTCCTTATTACTTGGTAGACCATGGCAATTTGATAAAAATTCTGTACACCATGGTAGAAACAATCACTATACTCTTGTTCATCAGGATAAAAATATTACTTTGCTTCCTATGACTCCTGATTCCATTTTGAAAGATGATATTAATAGAGCTAATAAAGCACAACAGGAGAAGAATAAGAGTGAAAATCAGATTGTGGCAAAAGAATTTGAGCAACAAATGAAGCCTAATAATAAACCATCTAGTGTTGCTTCTGAAATTAAATTGAAAAGTGCATGTTTATTTGCCACCAAATCTGATATTGATGAGCGAGATTTCAGCAAATCTGTTTGCTATGCTTTTGTGTGCAAAGAGGCATTATTTTCATTCGAGGACGTGCCTTCCTCTTTGCCTCCTGCTGTCACTAACATTTTGCAGGAGTTCGCTGACGTATTTCCACAAGACGTGCCACCGGGATTACCGCCTATTCGAGGGATTGAGCATCAGATTGACTTAATTCCCGGTGCTTCACTGCCAAACCGTGCACCATACCGTACCAATCCAGAGGAGACGAAGGAGATTATGCGTCAAGTACAAGAGCTTCTCGACAAAGGTTATATACGCGAATCCCTTAGTCCTTGTGCTGTTCCTATTATTCTAGTGCCGAAAAAGGATGGTACATCACGTATGTGTGTTGATTGTAGAGGCATTAATAATATTACTATTCGTTATCGTCATCCTATTCCTAGGCTAGATGATATGCTTGATGAATTGAGTGGCTCTACAATATTCTCCAAAGTTGATTTGCGTAGTGGCTACCATCAAATTCGTATGAAATCGGGAGATGAATGGAAAACAGCATTTAAAACTAAGTTTGGATTATATGAGTGGTTAGTCATGCCTTTTGGGTTAACTAATGCACCTAGTACTTTCATGAGATTAATGAACGAAGTTTTACGTGCTTTCATTGGACGATTTGTGGTAGTTTACTTTGATGACATATTGATTTATAGCAGATCTTTGGAAGAACATTTGGAACATTTACGTGCTGTTTTTATTGCTCTACGTGATGCACGTTTGTTTGGTAACCTTGGGAAGTGCACCTTTTGCACCGACCGAGTATCTTTTCTTGGCTATGTTGTTACTCCACAGGGAATTGAAGTTGATAAAGCCAAGATTGAAGCTATTGAGAGTTGGCTGCAGCCCAAAACGGTCACACAAGTGAGGAGTTTTCTTGGCCTCGCTGGATTCTATAGGCGTTTTGTGAGAGATTTCAGCACCATTGCTGCACCTCTCAATGAGCTTACAAAGAAAGATGTGCCTTTTCTTTGGGGTACCGCACAGGAAGAAGCCTTCATGATATTGAAAGATAAGTTGACAGATGCTCCTTTACTCCAACTTCCTGATTTTAATAAGACTTTTGAGCTTGAATGTGATGCTAGTGGAATTGGATTAGGAAGTGTGTTATTACAAGATGGCAAACCTGTTGCTTACTTTTCTGAAAAATTGAGTGGGCCTAGTCTGAATTATTCTACTTATGATAAAGAATTATATGCTCTTGTACGGACTTTAGAAACATGGCAACATTATTTATGGCCCAAAGAATTTGTTATACATTCTGATCATGAATCTTTGAAACATATTAAAAGTCAAGCTAAACTGAATCGTAGACATGCTAAATGGGTGGAATTCATTGAGACTTTCCCTTATGTCATTAAACACAAGAAGGGAAAAGAAAATGTTATTGCTGATGCATTGTCTCGTCGCTATACTATGCTTTCACAACTTGACTTCAAAATATTTGGTTTGGAGACCATCAAAGATCAATATGTGCATGATGCTGATTTTAAAGATGTAATGCAGAATTGTAAAGAAGGAAGAATGTGGAACAAGTTTGTTGTTAACGATGGATTTGTGTTTCGTGCTAACAAGCTATGCATTCCAGCTAGCTCCATTCGTCTTTTGTTGTTGCAGGAGGCGCATGGAGGAGGATTAATGGGACACTTTGGCGTGAAGAAGACGGAGGACGTACTTGCTACACATTTCTTTTGGCCAAAGAAGAGACGGGATGTTGAGCATTTTATTGCTCGCTGCACTACATGTCAAAAAGCTAAGTCACGACTCAATCCTCATGGTTTATATATGCCTTTGCCTGTACCTAGTGTTCCTTGGGAGGATATATCCATGGACTTTGTTTTAGGTTTACCTCGAACAAAGAAGGGGAGGGATAGCATATTTGTTGTCGTGGATAGATTCTCGAAAATGGCACACTTTATACCATGTCATAAAAGCGATGATGCTGTTAATGTTGCTGATTTGTTCTTTCGTGAAATTATTCGCTTGCATGGTGTACCAAATACTATTGTTTCAGATCGTGATACTAAATTTCTTAGCCACTTTTGGAGATGTTTATGGGCTAAGTTGGGGACTAAACTGCTTTTTAGTACTACTTGTCACCCCCAAACTGATGGACAAACTGAAGTAGTCAATAGAACGTTGTCTACTATGCTTAGGGCTGTTTTGAAGAATAATAAGAAAATGTGGGAGGAATGCTTGCCTCATATTGAATTTGCTTATAATCGTTCATTGCATTCTACTACTAAGATGTGCCCTTTTGAAGTTGTGTATGGTTTCCTACCTCGTGCACCTATTGATTTGTTGCCTCTTCCATCTTCGGAGAAGGTTAATTTTGATGCTAAATAACGTGTTGAATTGATTCTAAAAATGCATGAGTTAACTAAGGAAAACATTGAGCGCATGAATGCTAAATATAAACTTGCTGGAGATAAGGGTAGAAAACATGTTGTGTTTGCACCTGGAGATCTTGTTTGGTTACATTTGCGTAAGGATAGATTTCCTGATTTGCGCAAATCAAAGCTAATGCCACGTGCTGATGGTCCCTTTAAGGTGTTAGAGAAAATAAATGATAATGCATATAAACTTGAGCTGCCTACAGATTTTGGGGTTAGTCCCACTTTTAACATTGCAGATTTGAAGCCTTATTTGGGTGAGGAAGATGAACTTCCGTCGAGGACGACTTCATTTCAAGAAGGGGAGGATGATGAGGACATCAATACAATTGTTACACCCACAGCCCCTGCTGCTATACATACTGGACCAATTACTAGAGCTCGTGCACGCCAACTAAATTACCAGGTACTTTCGTTTCTTGGTAATGATTCTAATGTTCATGAGAATATGATGCTGCCTAAATTGGATACATTTGTTTTGCTTACAAATGAAGGGCCTAGCTTGGAGAAGGATGAACATTGGAGCAAGAACAAGCATGGAGATGATGGCATGCGCAAGGGAAACAAGAACGGAGTTACAGGTGATGATTTCGGGACTTTGAAGCCACCATAATGGGTGCATGAAGCCTTGGACGAAATATACAAGATGCCACTTCATAAATTTCGTCCCGAGGCTATTTTAGGTGCTGCGTCACCTTATTATTGGGCCAGGCCCATGTAATTTCGAAATACATAAGTATAGGCTATTTTTAGAGTCCGTATGTGTGGGGAAACAAGAGATAGGGTTGATTTCGGACCCCTCCACCAAGGGCCACGAAATTCCCCCCCTCTTCCTCCATATATACAGCCCTTAGGGCATCGTTTAGACTTTGGGTTTTGTTTAGATTAAAAGTTCGCCATAGCTGCAACTTCGCGTACTTCGTTTGTGTTCAACGACCAGACAAAGGCGTCACAGAACCCCACCTTGATCAATAAAGCTTTCATCTTATATTCGCAATATCCAGATTGCAATCTTAGTTTCTTGCTTGTTCTTTGTTTGCTCGCAGGAAACAGACCTTCGTGGTCAGGTTGATCGTGCTCCGGCGTGGTCAATAACCTCTCGGAGTTGGTTTAGCGATTGCTAAGGCGCGACGTCCTCGCACGTTCGTAGTCGGATCGTCAAAGTCGACTTCCACCAAAGCGAAATCCACCATCTCATCGAAAGACGGGACACCTTTGCCTCTATCAGTACTATCATGAGATTAATGAACGAAGTTTTACGTGCTTTCATTGGACGATTTGTGGTAGTTTACTTTGATGACATATTGATTTATAGCAGATCTTTGGAGGAACATTTGGAACATTTACGTGCTGTTTTTATTGCTCTACGTGATGCACGTTTGTTTGGTAACCTTGGGAAGTGCACCTTTTGCACCGACCGAGTATCTTTTCTTGGCTATGTTGTTACTCCACAGGGAATTGAAGTTGATAAAGCCAAGATTGAAGCTATTGAGAGTTGGCCGCAGCCCAAAACGGTCACACAAGTGAGGAGTTTTCTTGGCCTCGCTGGATTCTATAGGCGTTTTGTGAGAGATTTCAGCACCATTGCTGCACCTCTCAACGAGCTTACAAAGAAGGATGTGCCTTTTGTTTGGGGTACCGCACAGGAAGAAGCCTTCACGGTATTGAAAGATAAGTTGACACATGCTCCTTTACTCCAACTTCCTGATTTTAATAAGACTTTTGAGCTTGAATGTGATGCTAGTGGAAGTGGATTAGGAGGTGTGTTATTACAAGATGGCAAACCTGTTGCATACTTTTCTGAAAAATTGAGTGGGCCTAGTCTGAATTATTCTACTTATGATAAAGAATTATATGCTCTTGTTCGGACTTTAGAAACATGGCAACATTATTTATGGCCCAAAGAATTTGTTATACATTCTGATCATGAATCTTTGAAACATATTAAAAGTCAAGCTAAACTGAATCGTAGACATGCTAAATGGGTTGAAGTCATTGAGACTTTCCCTTATGTCATTAAACACAAGAAGGGAAAAGAAAATGTTATTGCTGATGCATTGTCTCGTCGCTATACTATGCTTTCACAACTTGACTTCAAAATATTTGGTTTGGAGACCATCAAAGATCAATATGTGCATGATGCTGATTTTAAAGATGTAATGCAGAATTGTAAAGAAGGAAGAATGTGGAACAAGTTTGTTGTTAACGATGGATTTGTGTTTCGTGCTAACAAGCTATGCATTCCAGCTAGCTCCGTTCGTCTTTTGTTGTTGCAGGAGGCGCATGGAGGAGGATTAATGGGACACTTTGGCGTGAAGAAGACGGAGGACGTACTTGCTACACATTTCTTTTGGCAAAAGATGAGACGGGATGTTGAGCGTTTTATTGCTCGCTGCACTACATGTCAAAAAGCTAAGTCACGACTCAATCCTCATGGTTTATATATGCCGTTACTTGTACCTAGTGTTCCTTGGGAGGATATATCTATGGACTTTGTTTTAGGTTTACCTCGAACAAAGAAGGGGAGGGATAGCATATTTGTTGTCGTGGATAGATTCTCGAAAATGGCACACTTTATACCATGTCATAAAAGCGATGATGCTGTTAATGTTGCTGATTTGTTCTTTCGTGAAATTATTCGCTTGCATGGTGTGCCAAATACTATTGTTTCAGATCGTGATACTAAATTTCTTAGCCACTTTTGGAGATGTTTATGGGCTAAGTTGGGGACTAAACTGCTTTTTAGTACTACTTGTCACCCCCAAACTGATGGACAAACTGAAGTAGTCAATAGAACGTTGTCTACTATGCTTAGGGCTGTTTTGAAGAATAATAAGAAAATGTGGGAGGAATGCTTGCCTCATATTGAATTTGCTTATAATCGTTCATTGCATTCTACTACTAAGATGTGCCCTTTTGAAGTTGTGTATGGTTTCCTACCTCGTGCACCTATTGATTTGTTGCCTCTTCCATCTTTGGAGAAGGTTAATTTTGATGCTAAACAACGTGCTGAATTGCTTTTAAAAATGCATGAGTTAACTAAGGAAAACATTGAGCGTATGAATGCTAAATATAAACTTGCTGGAGATAAGGGTAGAAAACATGTTGTGTTTGCACCTGGAGATCTTGTTTGGTTACATTTGCGTAAGGATAGATTTCCTGATTTGCGCAAATCAAAGCTAATGCCACGTGCTGATGGTCCCTTTAAGGTGTTAGAGAAAATAAATGATAATGCATATAAACTTGAGCTGCCTGCAGATTTTGGGGTTAGTCCCACTTTTAACATTGCAGATTTGAAGCCTTATTTGGGTGAGGAAGATGAACTTCCGTCGAGGACGACTTCATTTCAAGAAGGGGAGGATGATGAGGACATCAATACAATTGTTACACCCACAGCCCCTGCTGCTATACATACTGGACCAATTACTAGAGCTCGTGCACGCCAACTAAATTACCAGGTACTTCCGTTTCTTGGTAATGATTCTAATGTTCATGAGAATATGATGCTGCCTAAATTGGATACATTTGTTTTGCTTACAAATGAAGGGTCTAGCTTGGAGAAGGATGAACATTGGAGCAAGAACAAGCATGGAGATGATGGCATGCGCAAGGGGAACAAGAACGGAGTTACAAGTGATGATTTCAGGACTTTGAAGCCACCATAATGGGTGCATGAAGCCTTGGACGAAATATACAAGATGCCACTTCATAAATTTCGTCCCGAGGCTATTTTAGGTGCTGCGTCACCTTATTATTGGGCCAGGCCCATGTAATTTCGAAATACATAAGTATAGGCTATTTTTAGAGTCCGTATGTGTGGGGAAACAAGAGATAGGGTTGATTTCGGACCCCTCCACCTAGGGCCACGAAATTCCCCCATCTTCCTCCATATATACAGCCCTTAGGGCATCGTTTAGACTTTGGGTTTTGTTTAGATTAAAAGTTCGCCATAGCTGCAACTTCGCGTACTTCGTTTGTGTTCAACGACCAGACAAAGGCGTCACAGAACCCCACCTTTGATCAATAAAGCTTTCATCTTATATTCGCAATATCCAGATTGCAATCTTAGTTTCTTGCTTGTTCTTCGTTTGCTCGCAGGAAACAGACCCTCGTGGTCAGGTTGATCGTGCTCCGGCGTGGTCAATAACCTCTCGGAGTTGGTTTAGCGATTGCTAAGGCGCGACGTCCTCGCACGTTCGTAGTCGGATCGTCAAAGTCGACTTCCACCAAAGCGAAATCCACCATCTCATCGAAAGACGGGACACCTTTGCCTCTATCAGATTGGCTTGGACCAAAGATGAATAGATCTAACTCTTTTTTGTGGCTTTTTCTTGGACAATAGGTAAGAAAATAAATCTAATCTAGGAAAACTGGAAATTCTCACCGAGCAACCTGAAAACTGATACCACTTGATAGAGGCGGGGTGTCCCGATCTTTCGATGAGATGATAAATATCGATTTGGTGGAGACGACTTTGACGATCCGACTACAAACGTGCAGGATGTTGCGCCTTAGCAATCGCTAAACCAATCTCCTGAGGTTATTGACCACGCCGGAAGCACGGTTAACCTGACCACGAAGGTCTATTCCTGCAAGCAATCGAAGAACAAGCAAGAATATGATAAAAGCAATCTGAATATTGCGAGTATATATGAAGTTTTGATAAAGATGGGGATCCGTAAGCGGTCTTAGTCTGGTCGTTGGACACAAACGAAGTACACGAAGTTGCAATGGCTAACTTTTAACTAAACAAATCCCAAGAAAAAGCTACTAGATGGATCTACTTATATAGGAGCAAGGGGTGGCGGCCAAGGAGGTGGGAGGACGTCCCAAGGCATCCTAAAACTAAATCTAGGTCGTACAAGGCCAATGGGCCCAAGTGGAGGTGATGTAACACCTTTGGACTTGTAGTTTGACTAGGATTCTGCTGCAGCATCAGATTGTTTCGTCCACAACTCAACGCTCCGGACGAATTTGAAGGTGATTCCAATTGGGTTGGAAAGTGCACGAAATCTAGTTTCCAACAAAAAAAGAATCACCCAATTCGGAGTCCGTATGAAAAACTTGTGTGCGTTTTGAGTCAGGTATGTCTGTGCAGTCCGAATCTGAATCCAGAACGTGAGAGACTTGGACTCTATCTTCTCTTGGGCCAAAAGTGACGTGAGAGAACTTTTTGGACAGCAAATAAACATCTCTTTCTTCCTTATCTTCATATGTGGATTGTACAAATGTCTCATACACCTGACAAATATGCATATATGCAATATTTTTGGTCATATCCAAGGTAGTCATGTCCTCATCATCCTCCCCTTCTTGAAAATAAAGTCGTCCTCGGTGTTGCTTAATCTTAAATGTGGCTAACAAAAGAGACAAGGTGTACATGTTGTATATGTATATGTCATCCATTTTTACTTCCCTTGATTTTTGCATATATGACACATGAATAGATGAGTAACTTGCATAGTTCATAAAATCTAAAGCCAAAAAATTAGCACAAGAAGTAGAAGGCATGAAAATATTGCAACTCAGTTTGCACATATAAGTGAAGCTCTTATTCATTTCAAAAGATTGACAATGTTCATCATTAAATCATCCCAACATTGGTGAATAAACCTTACTTGCATCAAATTTATATGCTACAGCATGCTTAAATAAGCAAACATGCAATAAGTCATTCAACACAGAATCATCACCAAGATTAGAGGTCATTTCAAAATGATTAAACATTGGTTCTTTTGCATCAATAGTTAATTCAATGGGTGCACTCAAAATTGTTAGTATTTCAGTTGTTTGATCACATGGCAAAGTCAAATTATCAACGTAGTCCTCTAAAATAGGTGGTGTGATCAAAGTAGTGGGTAGCGCATCAGATGGTGCATTCAAATTGACAAGGCATTCATCATTCTCATGTAGAGATGGAAGATCAGTACCTTTGTCATTACCTCTTATGATCAACTCAGATGATGTAGCCACTCTCGGGGGCGATGTGTCACATGGTGGAGGTGATGTAGTCCTGACAACAACGGATGTGGTTGTCATAGTATGCCTAGTAGTTGAAGGAACAATCATACCAACTCTTGGAATGTGCACCGTGCGCCTGTTCTCCTCGTGGCCAACACGTCGTTTTATTTCCTGTTCAGCTTTGCAAGCAAGATGAAACAAATGGTCCATAGGATAACACTCTTCATGAATTAGTATCTCTTGAATATCACGGTTTAATCCTCCCCAAAATCTATCCATAAAATCATCTTCACTTTCTTCTAAAGAGGAATGCAACAAGGTAATTTGTAAATCATCATAATATTTTGTTACAGTTTCACTACCTTGTTTTAAGTGTTGCAACTTCTTAATCATGTCACGAGTATAGTAAGCAGGGACGAAAGTATGTCGCATGGCAAGTTTCAAATCATCCCAAGTAGTAGGTATATAATCAGGGTGTAACCGACAATATTCACTCCACCAAACCAAAGCATAACCAGTGAAAGAACCAACCGCAACCTTAACCTTTTTATGTTCATCGAAATTATGGGAAGCAAATATATTTTTTATGTCGAACTCCCATTCAATATATAAAGCAGGTTTAAAACGGCCATTAAATGGTGGTATAGATACATTAACCTGATCATGTGCATTTGGATGTTTGTGCACCTCTCGTGACGGTTGTGGTATTTGCAAAGGTGGTGGCACGTCTCCCGCGATCGACGAAGCCCATGAATTGACTCTGGATCCTGTCATGATTAGTAGAACAAGAAACAAAACCGAAAAATAATGTTCCTATAACTACTAGGATGTGGTGGTAAAACGCTCACAGTAAAGCAAATATCAATGTCTTACACGTTCTTACCATGCAGCAGGCGGTGATCGGCAACCTGCGGTGTCAAATAACTCCGAATATTGAGTAAAGCGATTGCCAGGGGAGCGTACGTATACACGGTGTAGAAATATGTGGAGCTGGGTTGGCTATATATGGTAGCAAAAGATTAGCAATAATCAATTCAGAGATGCAATGTTGAATAAACGCTCAACGACGGTACTGTGCTGGTCCTAGGCTAGACCGGACTAGAGACGCGAGCCTAGAACACTAATGAGGTCACGGCGTAGCACAACTAGCATCAATGAAGGATACTAAGTAGCTCTGGACAGCAAGATATAAGTGAAGATCACAACGGCAGTAAAGATAATGATGAAAAACAACTGCCAAACAGGATATACAACAACTCTCTCTCCAATTTTCCTCTTGAAAAGTTTGAGCCAATTTTCTGATAAATTCTTTCAAAGAATGCTACTAACTCAAGCTTTCCAATGCAAAAACAATCACTCAATTCCGAGTTGATATGAGGAGTCAAAGAATTCTAAAACTGGCCTGAAAAATTGGAAGAAGCTGTGTTCACGAACTTCAGAGGGCAAAAAGACCTATTTAGAAGCCGATTTTGAGGTGTCAAATATTGAACTAGCTTCTGCAACTATTTAGATGCGGCTCGTCGCTAGCTTCAATTTCGGTACTCACGGAGCCAAAACGGACTTCGTATGAGGAAGATACACCTGTTTTGCTGAACAGTGCGCAAAACAGATTCCAATCCGAATTCAGGTACGAGATTGATTCTAGATAGATCCGATTTTTTTTCTTCTCTCTTTTTTTTTCTCACGCTTTTTTTTCTTTTTCTTCTCTCTCTTTTTCTTTTTTTTTTCCTCTCTTTTTTTTCCTCTATCTTTTTTTTCTCCCTCTTTCCAAGACAAACTAGATAAGATGCAGATTGGATCAGGCGAAGATGTGAATGACCTCAAGTATGATTATGACAATGAACAGTGGGTAGCACGTGGTGAAAATTAATGGATGGGATGGTGGACAGCGGAAGGGATAATGATGCAGCGGCGGCGTGACTAATGTGAACAGAACTCGAAACTCTAAAAGAACTAGACACTAAGACCAGCAACTGACACGACGATGCAACCGATAATTCAACTATGCAAGCAATGAATAGAAAATTGCAAAGGCTCAGACTCGCTTGGATAAAGGATGAACAGATCTAACTTTTTTTTGTGGCTTTTTCTTGGACAATAGGTAAAAAAATAAATCTAATCTAGGAAAACTGGAAATTCTCACCGAGCAACCTGAAAACTGATACCACTTGATAGAGGCGAGGGTGTCCCGATCTTTCGATGAGATGATAACTATCGATTTGGTGGAGACGACTTTGACGATCCGACTACAAACGTGCACGAGTTGCGCCTTAGCAATCGCTAAACCAACTCCGAGAGGTTATTGACCACGCTGGAGCACGATCAACCTGACCACGAAGGTCTATTCCTGCAAGCAATCGAAGAACGAGCAAGAATATGATAAAGCAATCTGAATATTGCGAATATATATGAAGTATTGATAAGGGTGGGGATCCGTAAGCGGTCTTGGTCTGGTCGTTGGACACAAACGAAGTACACGAAGTTGCAATGGCTAACTTTTAACTAAACAAATCCCAAGGAAAAGCTACTAGATGGATCTACTTATATAGGAGCAAGGGGTGGCGGCCAAGGAGGTGGGAGGACGTCCCAAGGCAGCCTAAAACTAAATCTAGGTCGTACAAGGCCAATGGGCCCAAGTGGAGGTGATGTAACACCTTTGGACTTGTAGTTTGACTCGGATTCTGCTGCAGCATCAGATTGTTTCATCCACAACTCAACGCTCCGGAAGAATTTGAAGGTGATTCCAATTGGGTTGGAAAGTGCACGAAATCTAGTTTCCAACAAAAAAAGAATCACCCAATTCGGAGTCCGTATGAAAAACTTGTGTGCGTTTTGAGTCAGGTATGTCTGTGCAGTCCGAATCTGAATCCAGAACGTGAGAGACTTGGACTCTATCTTCTCTTGGGCCAAAAGTGACGTGAGATAACTTTTGGACAGCAAATAAACATCTCTTTCTTCCTTATCTTCATATGTGGATTGTACAAATGTCCCATACACCTGCAATTAGACAAAACACAAAAGTGTGTGAAGTATTTTTGTTCTGGATAACATAAATAGATTATTGAATAGTTTGCACTAGAAATCACCTGACAAATATGCATATATGCAATATTTTTGGTCATATCCAAGGTAGTCATGTCCTCATCAATGTGCATTTGGATGTTTGTGCACCTCTCGTGACGGTTATGGTATTTGCGAAGGTGGTGGCACGTCTCCCGCGATCGACAAAGCCCATGAATTGACTCTGGATCCTGTCATGATTAGTAGAACAAGAAACAAAACCCAAAAATAATGTTCCTATAACTACTAGGATGTGGTGGTAAAACGCTCACAGTAAACAAAATATCAATGTCTTACAAGTTCTTACCATGCAGCAGGCGGTGATCGGCAATCAGCGGTGTCAAATAACTCCGAATATTGAGTAAAGCGATTGCCAGGGGAGCGTACGTATACACGGTGTAGAAATATGTGGAGCTGGGTTGGCTATATATGGTAGGAAAAGATTAGCAATAATCAATTCAAAGATGCAATGTTGAATAAACGCTCAACGACGGTACTGTGCTGGTCCTAGGCTAGACCGGACTATAGACGCGAGCCTAGAACACTAATAAGGTCACGGCGTAGCACAACTAGCATCAATGAAGGATACTAAGTAGCTCTTGACAGCAAGATATAAGTGAAGATCACAACGGCAGTGAAGATAATGATGAAAAACAACTGCCAAGCAGGATATACAACAACTCTCTCTCCAACTTTCCTCTTGAAAAGTTTGAGACAATTTTCTGATAAATTCTTTCAAAGAATGCTACTAACTCAAGCTTTCCAATGCAAAAAGAATCACTCAATTCCGAGTTGATATGAGGAGTCAAAGAATTCTAAAACTGGCCTGAAAAATTGGAACAAGCTGTGTTCACGAATTTCGGAGGGCAAAAAGACCTATTTAGAAGCCGATTTTGAGGAGTCAAATATTGAACTAGCTTCTGCAACTATTTAGATGCGGCTCGTTGCTATCTTCAATTTGAGTACTCACGGAGCCAAAACGGACTTCGTATGAGGATGATACACCTGTTTTACTGAACAGTGCGCAAAACAGATTTCAATCCGAAATTCAGGTACGAGATTGATTCTAGATAGATCCAATTTATTTTTTCTTCTCTCTTTTTTTTCTCACGCTTTTTTTTCTTTTTCTTCTCCTTTTTTTCTCTGACTTTTTTTTTCTCTCGTTTTTTTTCTCTCTTTTTTTCTCCCTCTTACCAAAACAAACTAGATCTCAACTATTATTATGACAATGAATGGTGGGTAGCACGTGGTGGAAATTGATGGATGGGTGGTGGACAGTGGAAGGGATAACGATGCAGCGGCGACGTGACTAATGTGAACAGAACTCGAAACTCTAAACGACCTAGACACTAAGACCAGCAACTCGACACGACGATGCAACCGATAATTCAACTATGCAAGCAATGAAAAGAAAATTGCAAAGGCTCAGATTGGCTTGGACCAAGGATGAATAGATCTAACTCTTTTTTGTGGCTTTTTCTTGGACAATAGGTAAGAAAATAAATCTAATCTAGGAAAACTGGAAATTCTCACCGAGCAACCTGAAAACTGATACCACTTGATAGAGGCGGGGTGTCCCGATCTTTCGATGAGATGATAACTATCGATTTGGTGGAGACGACTTTGACGATCCGACTACAAACGTGCAGGATGTTGCGCCTTAGCAATCGCTAAACCAATCTCCTGAGGTTATTGACCACGCCGGAAGCACGGTTAACCTGACCACGAAGGTCTATTCCTGCAAGCAATCGAAGAACAAGCAAGAATATGATAAAAGCAATCTGAATATTGCGAGTATATATGAAGTTTTGATAAAGATGGGGATCTGTAAGCGGTCTTGGTCTGGTCGTTGGACACAAACGAAGTACACGAAGTTGCAATGGCTAACTTTTAACTAAACAAATCCCAGGAAAAAGCTACTAGATGGATCTACTTATATAGGAGCAAGGGGTGGCGGCCAAGGAGGTGGGAGGACGTCCCAAGGCAGCCTAAAACTAAATCTAGGTCGTACAAGGCCAATGGGCCCAAGTGGAGGTGATGTAACACCTTTGGACTTGTAGTTTGACTCGGATTCTGCTGCAGCATCAGATTGTTTCGTCCACAACTCAACGCTCCGGACGAATTTGAAGGTGATTCCAATTGGGTTGGAAAGTGCACGGAATCTAGTTTCCAACAAAAAAGGAATCACCCAATTCGGAGTCCGTATGAAAAACTTGTGTGCGTTTTGAGTCAGGTATGTCTGTGCAGTCCGAATCTGAATCCAGAACGTGAGAGACTTGCACTCTATCTTCTCTTGGGCCAAAAGTGACGTGAGAGAACTTTTTGGACAGCAAATAAACATCTCTTTCTTCCTTATCTTCATATGTGGATTGTACAAATGTCTCATACACCTGACAAATATGCATATATGCAATATTTTTGGTCATATCCAAGGTAGTCATGTCCTCATCATCCTCCCCTTCTTGAAAATAAAGCCGTACTCGGCGTTGCTTAATCTGAAATGTGGCTAATAAAAGAGACAAGGTGTACATGTTGTATATGTATATGTCATCCATTTTTACTTCCCTTGATTTTTGCATATATGACACATGAATAGATGAGTAACTTGCATAGTTCATAAAATCTAAAGCCAAAAAATTAGCACAAGAAGTAGAAGGCATGAAAATATTGCAACTCAGTTTGCACATATAAGTGAAGCTCTTATTCATTTCAAAAGATTGACAATGTTCATCATTAAACCATCCCAACATTGGTGAATAAACCTTACTTGCATCAAATTTATATGCTACAGCATGCTTAAATAAGCAAACATGCAATAAGTCATTCAACACAGAATCATCACCAAGATTAGAGGTCATTTCAAAATGATTAAACATTGGTTCTTTTGCATCAATAGTTAATTCAATGGGTGCACTCAAAATTGTTGGTATTTCAGTTGTTTGATCACATGGCAAAGTCAAATTATCAACGTAGTCCTCTAAAATAGGTGGTGTGATCAAAGTAGTGGGTAGCGCATCAGATGGTGCATTCAAATTGACAAGGCATTCATCATTCTCATGTAGAGATGGAAGATCAGTACCTTTGTCATTACCTCTTATGATCAACTCAGATGATGTAGCCACTCCCGGGGGCGATGTGTCACATGGTGGAGGTGATGTAGTCCTGACAACAACGGATGTGGTTGTCATAGTATGCCTAGTAGTTGAAGGAACAATCATATCAACTCTTGGAATGTGCACCGTGCGCTTGTTCTCCTCGTGGCCAACACGTCGTTTTATTTCCTGTTCAGCTTTGCAAGCAAGATGAAACAAATGGTCCATAGGATAACACTCTTCATGAATTAGTATCTCTTGAATATCACAGTTTAATCCTCCCCAAAATCTATCCATAAAATCATCTTCACTTTCTTTTAAAGAGGAATGCAACAAGGTAGTTTGTAAATCATCATAATATTTTGTTACAGTTTCACTACCTTGTTTTAAGTGTTGCAACTTCTTAATCATGTCACGAGTATAATAAGCAGGGACGAAAGTATGTCGCATGGCAAGTTTCAAATCATCCCAAATAGTAGGTATATAATCAGGGTGTAACCGACAATATTCACTCCACCAAACCAAAGCATAACCAGTGAAAGAACCAACCGCAACCTTAACCTTTTTATGTTCATCGAAATTATGGGAAGCAAATATATTTTTTATGTCGAACTCCCATTCAATATATAAAGCAGGTTTAAAATGGCCATTAAATGGTGGTATAGATACATTAACCTGATCATGTGCATTTGGATGTTTGTGCACCTCTCGTGACGGTTGTGGTATTTGCGAAGGTGGTGGCACGTCTCCCGCGATCGACAAAGCCCATGAATTGACTCTGGATCCTGTCATGATTAGTAGAACAAGAAACAAAACCCAAAAATAATGTTCCTATAACTACTAGGATGTGGTGGTAAAACGCTCACAGTAAAGCAAATATCAATGTCTTACAAGTTCTTACCATGCAGCAGGCGGTGATCGGCAACCAGCGGTGTCAAATAACTCCGAATATTGAGTAAAGCGATTGCCAGGGGAGCGTACGTATACACGGTGTAGAAATATGTGGAGCTGGGTTGGCTATATATGGTAGCAAAAGATTAGCAATAATCAATTCAAAGATGCAATGTTGAATAAACGCTCAACGACGGTACTGTGCTGGTCCTAGGCTAGACCGGACTAGAGACGCGAGCCTAGAACACTAATAAGGTCATGGCGTAGCACAACTAGCATCAATGAAGGATACTAAGTAGCTCTTGACAGCAAGATATAAGTGAAGATCACAACGGCAGTGAAGATAATGATGAAAAACAACTGCCAAGCAGGATATACAACAACTCTCTCTCCAACTTTCCTCTTGAAAAGTTTGAGACAATTTTCTGAAAAATTCTTTCAAAGAATGCTACTAACTCAAGCTTTCCAATGCAAAAAGAATCACTCAATTCCGACTTGATATGAGGAGTCAAAGAATTCTAAAACTGGCCTGAAAAATTGGAACAAGCTGTGTTCACGAATTTCGGAGGGCAAAAAGACCTATTTAGAAGCCGATTTTGAGGTGTCAAATATTGAACTAGCTTCTGCAACTATTTAGATGCGGCCGGTCGCTATCTTCAATTTGAGTACTCACGGAGCCAAAACGGACTTCGTATGAGGAAGATACACCTGTTTTACTGAATAGTGCGCAAAACAGATTTCAATCCGAATTCAGGTACGAGATTGATTCTAGATAGATCCAATTTATTTTTTCTTCTCTCTTTTTTTTCTCACGCTTTTTTTTTCTTTTTCTTCTCCTTTTTTTCTCTGACTTTTTTTTCTCTCGTTTTTTTTCTCTCTTTTTTTTCTCCCTCTTACCAAAACAAACTAGATCTCAACTATTATTATGACAATGAATGGTGGGTAGCACGTGGTGGAAATTGATGGATGTGTGGTGGACAGTGGAAGGGATAACGGTGCAGCGGCGACGTGACTAATGTGAACAGAACTCGAAACTCTAAACGACCTAGACACTAAGACCAGCAACTCGACATGACGATGCAACCGATAATTCAACTATGCAAGCAATGAAAAGAAAATTGCAAAGGCTCAGATTGGCTTGGACCAAGGATGAATAGATCTAACTCTTTTTTGTGGCTTTTTCTTGGACAATAGGTAAGAAAATAAATCTAATCTAGGAAAACTGGAAATTCTCACCGAGCAACCTGAAAACTGATACCACTTGATAGAGGCGGGGTGTCCCGATCTTTCGATGAGATGATAACTATCGATTTGGTGGAGACGACTTTGACGATCCGACTACAAACGTGCAGGATGTTGCGCCTTAGCAATCGCTAAACCAATCTCCTGAGGTTATTGACCACGCCGGAAGCACGGTTAACCTGACCACGAAGGTCTATTCCTGCAAGCAATCGAAGAACAAGCAAGAATATGATAAAAGCAATCTGAATATTGCGAGTATATATGAAGTTTTGATAAAGATGGGGATCCGTAAGCGGTCTTGGTCTGGTCGTTGGACACAAACGAAGTACACGAAGTTGCAATGGCTAACTTTTAACTAAACAAATCCCAAGAAAAAGCTACTAGATGGATCTACTTATATAGGAGCAAGGGGTGGCGGCCAAGGAGGTGGGAGGACGTCCCAAGGCAGCCTAAACCTAAATCTAGGTCGTACAAGGCCAATGGGCCCAAGTGGAGATGATGTAACACCTTTGGACTTGTAGTTTGACTCGGATTCTGCTGCAGCATCAGATTGTTTCGTCCACAACTCAACGCTCCGGATGAATTTGAAGGTGATTCCAATTGGGTTGGAAAGTGCACGAAATCTAGTTTCCAACAAAAAAGGAATCACCCAATTCGGAGTCCGTATGAAAAACTTGTGTGCGTTTTGAGTCAGGTATGTCTGTGCAGTCCGAATCTGAATCCAGAACGTGAGAGACTTGGACTCTATCTTCTCTTGGGCCAAAAGTGATGTGAGAGAACTTTTTGGACAGCAAATAAACATCTCTTTCTTCCTTATCTTCATATGTGGATTGTACAAATGTCCCATACACCTGACAAATATGCATATATGCAATATTTTTGGTCATATCCAAGGTAGTCATGTCCTCATCATCCTCCCCTTCTTGAAAATAAAGCCGTCCTCGGCGTTGCTTAATCTAAAATGTGGCTAACAAAAGAGACAAGGTGTACATGTTGTATATGTATATGTCATCCATTTTTACTTCCCTTGATTTTTGCATATATGAAACATGAATAGATGAGTAACTTGCATAGTTCATAAAATCTAAAGCCAAAAAATTAGCACAAGAAGTAGAAGGCATGAAAATATTGCAACTCAGTTTGCACATATAAGTGAAGCTCTTATTCATTTCAAAAGATTGATAATGTTCATCATTAAACCATCCCAACATTGGTGAATAAACCTTACTTGCATCAAATTTATATGCTACAACATGCTTAAATAAGCAAACATGCAATAAGTCATTCAACACAGAATCATCACCAAGATTAGAGGTCATTTCAAAATGATTAAACATTGGTTCTTTTGCATCAATAGTTAATTCAATGGGTGCACTCAAAATTGTTGGTATTTCAGTTGTTTGATCACATGGCAAAGTCAAATTATCAACGTAGTCCTCTAAAATAGGTGGTGTGATCAAAGTAGTGGGTAGCGCATCAGATGGTGCATTCAAATTGACAAGGCATTCATCATTCTCATGTAGAGATGGAAGATCAGTACCTTTGTCATTACCTCTTATGATCAACTCAGATGATGTAGCCACTCCCGGGGGCGATGTGTCACATGGTGGAGGTGATGTAGTCCTGACAACAACGGATGTGGTTGTCATAGTACGCCTAGTAGTTGAAGGAACAATCATATCAACTCTTGGAATGTGCACCGTGCGCTTGTTCTCCTCGTGGCCAACACGTCGTTTTATTTCCTGTTCAGCTTTGCAAGCAAGATGAAACAAATGGTCCATAGGATAACACTCTTCATGGATTAGTATCTCTTGAATATCACAGTTTAATCCTCCCCAAAATCTATCCATAAAATCATCTTCACTTTCTTCAAAAGAGGAATGCAACAAGGTAGTTTGTAAATCATCATAATATTTTGTTACAGTTTCACTACCTTGTTTTAAGTGTTGCAACTTCTTAATCATGTCACGAGTATAATAAGCAGGGACGAAAGTATGTCGCATGGCAAGTTTCAAATCATCCCAAATAGTAGGTATATAATCAGGGTGTAACCGACAATATTCTCCACCAAACCAAAGCATAACCAGTAAAAGAACCAACCGCAACCTTAACCTTTTTATGTTCATCGAAATTATGGGAAGCAAATATATTTTTTATGTCGAACTCCCATTCAATATATAAAGCAGGTTTAAAACGGCCATTAAATGGTGGTATAGATACATTAACCTGATCATGTGCATTTGGATGTTTGTGCACCTCTCGTGACGGTTGTGGTATTTGAGAAGGTGGTGGCACGTCTCCCGCGATCGACAAAGCCCATGAATTGACTCTGGATCCTGTCATGATTAGTAGAACAAGAAACAAAACCCAAAAATAATGTTCCTATAACTACTAGGATGTGGTGGTAAAACGCTCACAGTAAAGCAAATATCAATGTCTTACAAGTTCTTACCATGCAGTAGGCGGTGATCGGCAACCAGCGGTGTCAAATAACTCCGAATATTGAGTAAAGCGATTGCCAGGGGAGCGTACGTATACACGGTGTAGAAATATGTGGAGCTGGGTTGGCTATATATGGTAGCAAAAGATTAGCAATAATCAATTCAAAGATGCAATGTTGAATAAATGCTCAACGACGGTACTGTGCTGGTCCTAGGCTAGACCGGACTAGAGACGCGAACCTAGAACACTAATAAGGTCACGGCGTAGCACAACTAGCATCAATGAAGGATACTAAGTAGCTCTTGACAGCAAGATATAAGTGAAGATCACAACGGCAGTGAAGATAATGATGAAAAACAACTGCCAAGCAGGATATACAACAACTCTCTCTCCAACTTTCCTCTTGAAAAGTTTGAGACAATTTTCTGATAAATTCTTTCAAAGAATGCTACTAACTCAAGCTTTCCAATGCAAAAAGAATCACTCAATTCCGAGTTGATATGAGGAGTCAAAGAATTCTAAAACTGGCCTGAAAAATTGGAACAAGCTGTGTTCACGAATTTCGGAGGGCAAAAAGACCTATTTAGAAGCCGATTTTGAGGTCTCAAATATTGAATTAGCTTCTGCAACTATTTAGATGCGGCTCGTCGCTATCTTCAATTTGAGTACTCACGGAGCCAAAACGGACTTCGTATGAGGAAGATACACCTGTTTTACTGAACAGTGCGCAAAACAGATTTCAATCCGAATTCAGGTACGAGATTGATTCTAGATAGATCCAATTTATTTTTTCTTCTCTCTTTTTTTTCTCACGCTTTTTTTTTTCTTTTTCTTCTCCTTTTTTTCTCTGACTTTTTTTTTCTCTCGTTTTTTTTCTCTCTTTTTTTTCTCCCTCTTACCAAAACAAACTAGATCTCAACTATTATTATGACAATGAATGGTGGGTAGCACGTGGTGGAAATTGATGGATGGGTGGTGGACAGTGGAAGGGATAACGATGCAGCGGCGACGTGACTAATGTGAACAGAACTCGAAACTCTAAACGACCTAGACACTAAGACCAGCAACTCGACACGACGATGCAACCGATAATTCAACTATGCAAGCAATGAAAAGAAAATTGCAAAGGCTCAGATTGGCTTGGACCAAGGATGAATAGATCTAACTCTTTTTTGTGGCTTTTTCTTGGACAATAGGTAAGAAAATAAATCTAATCTAGGAAAACTGGAAATTCTCACCGAGCAACCTGAAAACTGATACCACTTGATAGAGGCGGGGTGTCCCGATCTTTCGATGAGATGATAACTATCGATTTGGTGGAGACGACTTTGACGATCCGACTAAAAACGTGCAGGATGTTGCGCCTTAGCAATCGCTAAACCAATCTCCTGAGGTTATTGACCACGCCGGAAGCACGGTTAACCTGACCACGAAGGTCTATTTCTGCAAGCAATCGAAGAACAAGCAAGAATATGATAAAAGGAATCTGAATATTGCGAGTATATATGAAGTTTTGATAAAGATGGGGATCCGTAAGCGGTCTTGGTCTGGTCGTTGGACACAAACGAAGTACACGAAGTTGCAATGGCTAACTTTTAACTAAACAAATCCCAAGAAAAAGCTACTAGATGGATCTACTTATATAGGAGCAAGGGGGGGCGGCCAAGGAGGTGGGAGGACGTCCCAAGGCAGCCTAAAACTAAATCTAGGTCGTACAAGGCCAATGGGCCCAAGTGGAGGTGATGTAACACCTTTGGACTTGTAGTTTGACTCGGATTCTGCTACAGCATCAGATTGTTTCGTCCACAACTCAACGCTCCGGACGAATATGAAGGTGATTCCAATTGGGTTGGAAAGTGCACGAAATCTAGTTTCCAACAAAAAACGAATCACCCAATTCGGAGTCCGTATGAAAAACTTGTGTGCGTTTTGAGTCAGGTATGTCTGTGCAGTCCGAATCTGAATCCAGAACGTGAGAGACTTGGACTCTATCTTCTCTTGGGCCAAAAGTGACGTGAGAGAACTTTTTGGACAGCAAATAAACATCTCTTTCTTCCTTATCTTCATATGTGGATTGTACAAATGTCCCATACACCTGACAAATATGCATATATGCAATATTTTTGGTCATATCCAAGGTAGTCATGTCCTCATCATCCTAAGCTAGACTGTGCTAGAGACGCGAGCCTAGAACACCAACAAAATCACGGCGCGGCACGTAAACAAGGGAAAAGCACACTCTGGAATTTTTTTTCGCTCTTTTTTTTTGCTGTTTTTTTTTGCGAAAAATCATTATAATGGCGAGTGTCTCAAAACTCTTCCTAGCTCAAACTGACAGGATGGGCACGAAATTTTTTCGACCAATTTTTTTTTGACTGCCCGGACCCAAAAACTGGAAACGGGTCAAAAAAAAAACTTCCTATAATGGCACCTGTCTCAAAACACTCAGAAACAGCTAAAAATAGGATAGCCAATTTTTTTTTTGAAAAATGCGTTTTCGAAAAATTTTGGGCCTAAACGGAGGGTGGTTTCCGAAACCTACTCCGGCAAGGAAACACGAATCGAAATCTAGATGGATCTCGAAAACAAACCTAATATGACAAGAACTCAGATTGGTGGTGGATATATGGTGGTAGATGGCAGCGGTGGTGGTATATGACAGCTGTGGTGGTATATGGATACGGATTCGAAGCGGTGGTGGATAAGCGGTGGTGGTAGTTGGCAGGGGTGATGATGATGGTGCGGCGGCGGCGTGACAACTTATGACCAGAACTCGAAACTCTAAAAGACTAGACTCTAAGACCAGCAACTAGACACGACGATGCAACCGCAAATTCAACAAAGCAAAACCCTAAAAAGATTATGCAAAGGCTCAGATTGGTTCGGATATGATGAACTAACCCTAAATTTTTTTTGTGGCTTTTTCGTGGACTATAGGTATGAAGAACAGACTCGATCTAAACTACGAAAAACTGTAAAATCTCACCGAGCAACCTGGAAATCTGATACCACTTGATAGAGGCAAAGGTGTCCCGTCTTTCGATGAGATGATGGATATCGCTTTGGTGGCAGTCGACTTTGACGATCCGACTACGAACGTGCGAGGACGTCGCGCTTAGCAATCGCGAAACCAACTCCGAGAGGTTATTGACCACGCCGGAGCACGATCAACCTGACCACGAGGGTCTGTTTCCTGCGAGCAAACGAAGAACAAGCAAGAAACTGAGATTGCAATCTGGATATTGCGAATATAAGATGAAAGCTTTATTGATCAAGGTGGGGTTCTGTGACGCCTTTGTCTGGTCGTTGAACACAAACGAAGTACGCGAAGTTGCAGCTATGGCGAACTTTTAATCTAAACAAAATCCAAAGTCTAAACGATGCCCTAAGGGCTGTATATATGGAGGAAGAGGGGGGAATTTCGTGGCCCTTGGTGGAGGGGTCCGAAATCAACCCTATCTCTTGTTTCCCCACACATACGGACTCTAAAAATAGCCTATACTTATGTATTTCGAAATTACATGGGCCTGGCCCAATAATAAGGTGACGCAGCACCTAAAATAGCCTCGGGACGAAATTTATGAAGTGGCATCTTGTATATTTCGTCCAAGGCTTCATGCACCCATTATGGTGGCTTCAAAGTCCTGAAATCATCACTTGTAACTCCGTTCTTGTTCTTGCTCCAATGTTCATCCTTCTCCAAGCTAGGCCCTTCATTTGTAAGCAAAACAAATGTATCCAATTTAGGCAGCATCATATTCTCATGAACATTAGAATCATTACCAAGAAACGAAAGTACCTGGTAGTTTAGTTGGCGTGCACGAGCTCTAGTAATTGGTCCAGTATGTATAGCAGCAGGGGCTGTGGGTGTAACAATTGTATTGATGTCCTCATCATGATGTCCATATTCCTAAACTGAAATTGAATATTCCACCATTTGAAGGTAGATATGTTCCTGATATATATCTTACTTGGGAGTTAGAAACTGAACAATGATTTACATGTTTACAATATCCTGAGGAGAGACGAGTTGCTGCTGCTGTTTGTGCTTTCACTAGTTTTGCATGTGTATGGTGGTCTGAACATTGTAGATTATATCCTATTCCAACTACTTGGGCTGCTTTGAAAACTGCTATGCGTACGCGTTGGGTTTCACCATATTATCAACGTGAATTGCTTCAAAAACTGCAGCGTTTAAGACAAGGGAAAAATTCTGTAGAAGAATATTATCAGGAATTACAAACTGGCATGATTAGATGTGGTATTGTTGAGGAGAATGAAGCTATGCTTGCACGTTTTCTGGGTGGATTAAATAGAGAGATTCAGACCATTCTAGACTATAAGGAGTATACTAATATCACTCGTTTATTCCTTCTTGCTTGTAAAGCTGAACGTGAAGTGCAGGATCGACAAGCATTGGGGCGAACTAACTTTTCTGCAGGCCGACCTTCATCATGGACACCACGTGCATCTTCTACTTCAACTGCACCAGCACCTCCATCCGGTGCCACCTCCAGCCGTGATACAAGAAAACAGGCACAACCACCATTATCTGCCAAGAGTGCACCTGCGGGGCCTGCACAGCGTTCTTCTTCTTCCATGGCATCAACAGGGCACACAAGTGATATTATTTGTCGTTGTTGTAAGGGAGGAGGTCATTATGCGAGAGAATGCAAATCTCCGCGTGTGATGATTGCTACCGCGGATGGTGGATATGAGTCTGCTAGTGACTATGATGAGGAGACTTTGGCTCTTATTACACGTGAAGAACATGGTGGAGATGATTCTGATCATGAGACTCAATACATGGCTCCTGAAGACGCTGACAGGTATGAATGTTTAGTTGTTCAACGTGTTTTGAGTGTGCAGATCACACAAGCTGAGCAAAATCAGAGGCACAATTTGTTCCGTACCAAGGGAGTTGTGAAGGAACGTTCTGTGCGCGTCATCATAGACGGAGGGAGCTGCAACAACTTGGCTAGCATGGAGATGGTGGAGAAGCTTTCTCTCACCACAAGACCACATCCACATCCTTACTACATCCAATGGTTCAACAACAGCGGCAAGGTTAAGGTAACACGTACTGTTCGTGTGCATTTTAGTATCTCTACATATGCTGATTATGTTGATTGTGATGTGGTACCTATGCAATCATGTTCCTTATTACTTGGTAGACCATGGCAATTTGATAAAAATTCTGTACACCATGGTAGAAACAATCACTATACTCTTGTTCATAAGGATAAAAATATTACTTTGCTTCCTATGACTCCTGATTCCATTTTAAAAGATGATATTAATAGAGCTAATAAAGCAAAACAGGAGACGAATAAGAGTGAAAATCAGATTGTGGCAAAAGAATTTGAGCAACAAATGAAGCCTAATAATAAACCATCTAGTGTTGCTTCTGAAATTAAATTGAAAAGTGCATGTTTATTTGCCACCAAATCTGATATTTATGAGCTAGATTTCAGCAAATCTGTTTGCTATGCTTTTGTGTGCAAAGAGGCATTATTTTCATTCGAGGACGTGCCTTCCTCTTTGCCTCCTGCTGTCACTAACATTTTGCAGGAGTTCGTTGACGTCTTTCCACAAGACGTGCCACCGGGATTACCGCCTATTCGAGGGATTGAGCATCAGATTGACTTAATTCCCGGTGCTTCACTGCCAAACCGTGCACCATACCGTACCAATCCAGAGGAGACGAAGGAGATTATGCGTCAAGTACAAGAGCTTCTCGACAAAGGTTATATACGCGAATCCCTTAGTCCTTGTGTTGTTCCTATTATTCTAGTGCCGAAAAAGGATGGTACATCACGTATGTGTGTTGATTGTAGAGGCATTAATAATATTACTATTCGTTATCGTCATCCTATTCCTAGGCTAGATGATATGCTTGATGAATTGAGTGGCTCTACAATATTCTCCAAAGTTGATTTGCGTAGTGGATACCATAAAATTCGTATGAAATTGGGAGATGAATGGAAAACAGCATTCAAAACTAAGTTTGGATTATATGAGTGGTTAGTCATGCCTTTTGGGTTAACTAATGCACCTAGTACTTTCATGAGATTAATGAACGAAGTTTTACGTGCTTTCATTGGACGATTTGTGGTAGTTTACTTTGATGACATATTGATTTATAGCAGATCTTTGGAAGAACATTTGGAACATTTACGTGCTGTTTTTATTGCTCTACGTGATGCACGTTTGTTTGGTAACCTTGGGAAGTGCACCTTTTGCACCGACCGAGTATCTTTTCTTGGCTATGTTGTTACTCCACAGGGAATTGAAGTTGATAAAGCCAAGATTGAAGCTATTGAGAGTTGGCCGCAGCCCAAAACAGTCACACAAGTGAGGAGTTTTCTTGGCCTCGCTGGATTCTATAGGCGTTTTGTGAGAGATTTCAGCACCATTGCTGCACCTCTCAATGAGCTTACAAAGAAAGATGTGCCTTTTCTTTGGGGTACCGCATAGGAAGAAGCCTTCTCGGTATTGAAAGATAAGTTGACACATGCTCCTTTACTCCAACTTCCTGATTTTAATAAGACTTTTGAGCTTGAATGTGATGCTAGTGGAATTGGATTAGGCGGTGTGTTATTACAAGATGGCAAACCTGTTGCATACTTTTCTGAAAAATTGAGTGGGCCTAGTCTGAATTATTCTACTTATGATAAAGAATTATATGCTCTTGTTCGGACTTTAGGAACATGGCAACATTATTTATGGCCCAAAGAATTTGTTATACATTCTGATCATGAATCTTTGAAACATATTAAAAGTCAAGCTAAACTGAATCGTAGACATGCTAAATGGGTTGAATTCATTGAGACTTTTCCTTATGTCATTAAACACAAGAAGGGAAAAGAAAATGTTATTGCTGATGCATTGTCTCGCCGCTATACTATGCTTTCACAACTTGACTTCAAAATATTTGGTTTGGAGACCATCAAAGATCAATATGTGCATGATGCTGATTTTAAAGATGTAATGCAGAATTGTAAAGAAGGAAGAATGTGGAACAAGTTCGTAGTTAACGATGGATTTGTGTTTCGTGCTAACAAGCTATGCATTCCAGCTAGCTCCGTTCGTCTTTTGTTGTTGCAGGAGGCGCATGGAGGAGGACTAATGGGACACTTTGGCGTGAAGAAGACGGAGGACGTACTTGCTACACATTTCTTTTGGCCAAAGATGAGATGGGATGTTGAGTGTTTTATTGCTCGATGCACTACATGTCAAAAAGCTAAGTCACGACTCAATCCTCATGGTTTATATATGCCTTTGCCTGTACCTAGTGTTCCTTGGGAGGATATATCTATGGACTTTGTTTTAGGTTTACCTCGAACAAAGAAGGGGAGGGATAGCATATTTGTTGTCATGGATAGATTCTCGAAAATGGCACACTTTATACCATGTCATAAAAGCGATGATGCTGTTAATGTTGCTGATTTGTTCTTTCGTGAAATTATTCGCTTGCATGGTGTGCCAAATACTATTGTTTCAGATCGTGATACTAAATTTCTTAGCCACTTTTGGAGATGTTTATGGGCTAAGTTGGGGACTAAACTGCTTTTTAGTACTACTTGTCACCCCCAAACTGATGGACAAACTGAAGTAGTCAATAGAACGTTGTCTACTATGCTTAGGGTTGTTTTGAAGAATAATAAGAAAATGTGGGAGGAATGCTTGCCTCATATTGAATTTGCTTATAATCGTTCATTGCATTCTACTACTAAGATGTGCCCTTTTGAAGTTGTGTATGGTTTCCTACCTCGTGCACCTATTGATTTGTTGCCTCTTCCATCTTCGGAGAAGGTTAATTTTGATGCTAAACAACGTGCTGAATTCATTTTAAAAATGCATGAGTTAACTAAGGAAAACATTGAGCGTATGAATGCTAAATATAAACTTGCTGGAGATAAGGGTAGAAAACATGTTGTGTTTGCACCTGGAGATCTTGTTTGGTTACATTTGCGTAAGGATAGATTTCCTGATTTGCGCAAATCAAAGCTAATGCCACGTGCTGATGGTCCCTTTAAGGTGTTAGAGAAAATAAATGATAATGAATATAAACTTGAGCTGCCTGCAGATTTTGGGGTTAGTCCCACTTTTAACATTGCAGATTTGAAGCCTTATTTGGGTGAGGAAGATGAACTTCCGTCGAGGACGACTTCATTTCAAGAAGGGGAGGATGATGAGGACATCAATACAATTGTTACACCCACAGCCCCTGCTGCTATACATACTGGACCAATTACTAGAGCTCGTGCACGCCAACTAAATTACCAGGTACTTTCGTTTCTTGGTAATGATTCTAATGTTCATGAGAATATGATGCTGCCTAAATTGGATACATTTGTTTTGCTTACAAATGAAGGGCCTAGCTTGGAGAAGGATGAACATTGGAGCAAGAACAAGCATGGAGATGATGGCATGCGCAAGGGAAACAAGAACGGAGTTACAAGTGATGATTTCAGGACTTTGAAGCCACCATAATGGGTGCATGAAGCCTTGGACGAAATATACAAGATGCCACTTCACCAATTTCGTCCCGAGGCTATTTTAGGTGCTGCGTCACCTTATTATTGGGCCAGGCCCATGTAATTTCGAAATACATAAGTATAGGCTATTTTTAGAGTCCGTATGTGTGGGGAAACAAGAGATAGGGTTGATTTCGGACCCCTCCACCAAGGGCCACGAAATTCCCCCCTCTTCCTCCATATATACAGCCCTTAGGGCATCGTTTAGACTTTGGGTTTTGTTTAGATTAGAAGTTCGCCATAGCTGCAACTTCGCGTACTTCGTTTGTGTTCAACGACCAGACAAAGGCGTCACAGAACCCCACCTTGATCAATAAAGCTTTCATCTTATATTCGCAATATCCAGATTGCAATCTCAGTTTCTTGCTTGTTCTTCGTTTGCTCGCAGGAAACAGACCCTCGTGGTCAGGTTGATCGTGCTCCGGCGTGGTCAATAACCTCTCGGAGTTGGTTTAGCGATTGCTAAGGCGCGACGTCCTCGCACGTTCGTAGTCGGATCGTCAAAGTCGACTTCCACCAAAGCGATATCCATCATCTCATCGAAAGACGGGACACCTTTGCCTCTATCATATGTGGATTGTACAAATGTCCCATACACCTGCAATTAGACAAAACACAAAAGTGTGTGAAGTATTTTTGTTCTGGATAACATAAATAGATTATTGAATAGTTTGCACTAGAAATCACCTGACAAATATGCATATATGCAATATTTTTGGTCATATCCAAGGTAGTCATGTCCTCATCAGGATATATCTATGGACTTTGTTTTAGGTTTACCTCGAACAAAGAAGGGGAGGGATAGCATATTTGTTGTCGTGGATAGATTCTCGAAAATGGCACACTTTATACCATGTCATAAAAGCGATGATGCTGTTAATGTTGCTGATTTGTTCTTTCGTGAAATTATTCGCTTGCATGGTGTGCCAAATACTATTGTTTCAGATCATGATACTAAATTTCTTAGCCACTTTTGGAGATGTTTATGGGCTAAGTTGGGGACTAAACTGCTTTTTAGTACTACTTGTCACCCCCAAACTGATGGACAAACTGAAGTAGTCAATAGAACGTTGTCTACTATGCTTAGGGCTGTTTTGAAGAATAATAAGAAAATGTGGGAGGAATGCTTGCCTCATATTGAATTTGCTTATAATCGTTCATTGCATTCTACTACTAAGATGTGCCCTTTTGAAGTTGTGTATGGTTTCCTACCTCGTGCACCTATTGATTTGCTGCCTCTTCCATCTTCGGAGAAGGTTAATTTTGATGCTAAACAACATGCTGAATTGATTTTAAAAATGCATGAGTTAACTAAGGAAAACATTGAGCGTATGAATGCTAAATATAAACTTGCTGGAGATAAGGGTAGAAAACATGTTGTGTTTGCACCTGGAGATCTTGTTTGGTTACATTTGCGTAAGGATAGATTTCCTGATTTGCGCAAATCAAAGCTAATGCCACGTGCTGATGGTCCCTTTAAGGTGTTAGAGAAAATAAATGATAATGCATATAAACTTGAGCTGCCTGCAGATTTTGGGGTTAGTCCCACTTTTAACATTGCAGATTTGAAGCCTTATTTGGGTGAGGAAGATGAGTTTCCGTCGAGGACGACTTCATTTCAAGAAGGGGAGGATGATGAGGACATCAATACCACTGTTACACCCACAGCCCCTACTGCTACATATACGGGACCAATAACTAGAGCTCGCGCACGCCAATTAAATTATCAGGTACTTTCGTTTCTTGGTAATGATTCTAATGTTCATGAGAATATGATGCTGCCTAAATTGGATACATTTGTTTTGCTTACAAATGAAGGGCCTAGCTGGAGAAGGATGAACATTGGAGCAAGAACAAGCATGGAGATGATGCCATGCGCAAGGGGAACAAGAACGGAGTTACAAGTGATGATTTCAGGACTTTGAAGCCACCATAATGGGTGCATGAAGCCGCGGACGAAATATACAAGATGCCACTTCATAAATTTCGTCCCGAGGCTATTATAGGTGCTGCGTCACCTTTTTATTGGGCCAGGCCCATGTAATTTCGAAATACATAAGTATAGGCTATTTTTAGAGTCCGTATGTGTGGGGAAACAAGAGATAGGGTTGATTTTGGACCCCTCCACCAAGGGCCACGAAATTCCCCCTCTCTTCCTCCATATATACAGCCCTTAGGGCACCGTTTAGACTTTGGGGTTTTGTTTAGATTAAAAGTTCGCCATAGCTGCAACTTCGTGTACTTCGTTTGTGTTCAACGACCAGACAAAGGCTTCATAGAACCCCACCTTGATCAATAAAGCTTTCATCTTATATTCGCAATATCCAGATTGCAATCTTAGTTTCTTGCTTGTTCTTCGTTTGCTCGCAGGAAACAGACCCTTGTGTTCAGGTTGATCGTGCTCCGGCGTGGTCAAGAACCTCTCGGAGTTGTTTTAGCGATTGCTAAGGCGCGACGTCCTCGCACGTTCGTAGTCGGATCGTCAAAGTCGACTTCCACCAAAGCGATATCCATCATCTCATCGAAAGACGGGACACCTTTGCCTCTATCAATTAATCACAAACGGGGATGTAAAAAACCCGTCAAAAAATATGCGAAACGTTTGCGATGGTGGAGACATCAAACACGGTTTAGATTTTAGTTACGTGTGCGATGCGGGGCATACGGTTGATCCATACGAACTATTTGCGATTAGACAGAACAACAGAAACGGGTAGCCATATCAATGTGTGTGCGATATACGGCATATAGTTCGCTCTGATGAACTATTTGCTATTAGGGAATGCAACAAAAATGGCCAGCCAGGTAAAGGTGTGTGTGATATATGGCATACGGTTCACTCGGATGAACTATTTTTGATTAGGGAAGAGAATAGAAATGGTTCAACTTAACAAGATTTGTGTGATATGCAGCATACAGTTCACATAGATGAACTGTTTGTGATGAGCCAAAAGAACAGAAATGATTCATGTAAACAAGATGTGTGTGATATGCAGCAAACAACCCACTCGGATGAGCTGTTTGCGATGAGAAATTATAACACAGACATTCACTATAGTTAGTTCGTGTGCGATTCTGTTTGTACAAAAAACTTTGAAAAATGCAAACTAGTTGCTTGCGGTGGCTAGGAGTATCGCACACGATGCGTCTGCGAGTATTCGTGTGCGATGACTAGTAAGTTACACATGTGTTTCCTTATGTTAGCACATGTGTGACAAATAACACGTGGCACCACATACGGTATTCGGGTTGTGTGTGTGCTCCACTTAGTCTTCCCGCGCTCCACATGGGTGAATTGTAAAATCCACGCCTCTTCCCTCATAGGTTTCCCGCCACCGGCTAATGGCTTGCTGCATATAACCTAGGCGGCAACGCACCGTTGTGACAATCTGCACAGATCTAGTCCTCACCCATCTACCATTACTTATTCCAAGCATGCCAGGCAACGACCAAAGCTTTGACGTCGACCCCTACCTGTGTTACATCTTTGGCGAGGAGAACGAGCCGGAGCAGGTCAGGGAGCAAGAGCTTCATCGGCCGGTGCAGGAACCATGGCCCATCGGCAGCAATATCGGGGTGATAGTCCTTGGGCGCACAATCGACATATTGTAGAGGAGGTGTGATGAGAAGTTTGCCATCCACCATGCAAAAGATCGAGAGGTGCTCGGCGGCATGAACGACGACCCACCCGAAGAGCCATCGCCACCAGTGCTCATCGAGAGCCTGATGCCCCACAAGGAATGGGCAGAGGACCTCTGTGATTCAGTCAAGACACAGCCAACCGGCGGCTTCATCATTGCCCGCGGCGACCGTGTAAACCTCGATCCCGATGATGTGGTGGCCAGGTCAAGCGCATCCTTGATGGAGTTGACTTCCCTGATGAAGTAGAACATCACCAACATGATATCTTGAGGATGCAGATGATGGACGAAATTTGCTACCAGCCAGAGACATGGAAATAGAGTGGTTCCGCGAAGATATCATGCACACGATTGCATGTTGTCAAGCTCATCTGGAAGAGGCCTAGTAGCCCCAAGAGCCTCCCAGCGCTAGTAGCTCTGTAGGCAGAGGCGGGTCGGGATGCTTGGAATGAACGACCGCAAGGGTGCTATGCTGATCATGAAGCCCGAGAAGACTGTCATCGGAAGGCCACCAGCTCAGCATTTTAGCCCATATTTTATTATAATTGTATGCATATGTAGGTCGTGAGTGTTTTGGGCGTTGCAGCATGTGGCATTTTAAATTATCCTGAATATGTAAGACGATTACTTATCGTTGCCATTGTAAAATTGCCTCAACGGCGAGCATAGCGTGCGCAGGGATGCCAGAGCGGAGCACGCCGCGGCCGCCTCAATGGCGAGCAACATGCTTGGACGGACGCGAGCAGAGCACGCCGTGGCCACCTAAACGAGGAGCAACCACGTGGTCAACCTTCTGGTACCCCGTGGGAGGCGCTACGGCGCATCCATCGGACATGATGGTGATATCTTAACTGTTTGTGATAGTTGGCAGACACGTACACGTACTTCCGAGAACGCGGGACCATGTTTCGGGCTTCCGATGCGTGGCATACGGTTGATCCATAAGAACTATTTGCGATGAGCCAGAACAACAGAAACGGGCTTTGTAGGACCAGAACCATCAATAAATTTTGACCTTGTTTCTCGTCACATTACAGATTACAACGCAATAAGTAATTGCAAATCTATTCACACCGATCAAACTAATATGTGTTCACACTTAGCACCGGGCTATAAAAACTACCCACTCGAAAATTACTTCACAGTTCCTCTCCTCATCACCCACAAAAAAGGTCTTTCTTGTCAAGTCGTTCCGCCGTGACCGGTAGGAGGAGTTTTGGGTGGACATATAACAAGGCGGCAAAGACCAAGGCTGCGGAAGCACTAGAGAGGTCCCGCCGCCAAGAGGCAGCCACAGGAGAGATGTCCCGGTGCGCCGCGGAGCCCTCAAACGAGCTCTCACGGGCACGCGAGGCCTCTCATAAGCGCACTGGCCGCATCGGCGATCGTGATGAGCTGGCGTTGCTGAAGTCCTTGGCCGGCAATGATGACATTCTCGCTGGCCTCATTAAGCAGCAGGAGTTGGTCGACAGCTTGATGAAGCTGATCGAGATCAGTGATGCCTCGGTTGGGAAGGCGACTGGCCTCGTTGAGCAACTCATGGGTGACAATGCGAAGCTCCTCAAGGCGCTCACCGAGAAAGAGGAGGAGTGTCGGTGTCAAAACTAGCAGAACTCGGGTAGGGGATCCCGAACTGTGCGTCTGAGGTTGATGGTAACAGGAGACAAGGGACACAAAGTTTTACCCAGGTTTGGGCCCTCTTAATGGAGGTAATACCCTACGTCCTGCTTGATTAATATTGATGAGGGTTACAAGAGTTGATCTACCACGAGATCGTAATGACTAAAACCCTAGAAGTCTAGCCTGTATGATTATGATTGTCATTGCCTCTATGGACTAAACCCTCCAGTTTATGTGGACACCGGAGGGGACTAGGGTTGTACAAAGTCGGTTACAGAGAAAGGAATCTTCATATCCGAACGCCAAGCTTGCCATCCACACCAAGGAGAGTCCCATCCAGACACGGGTGAGAGAATCTTGAGTCTTGTATCTTCATGGCCCAACAGTCCGGCCCATGTCCAACAGGCCGGACGCCCGAGGACCCCTTAGTCCAGGACTCCCTCAGTAGCCCCTGAACCAAGCTTCAATGACGAGGTGTCCGGTGCGCAGATTGTCTTTGGCATTGCAAGGCGGGTTCCTCCTCCGAATACTCCAAAACAGCCTTTGAACACAAAGAACGTGTCTGATAGAGGCGGGGGTGTCCCGATCTTTCGATGAGATGGTAACTATCGATTTGGTGGAGACGACTTTGACAATCCGACTACAAACGTGCACGACGTTGCGCCTTAGCAATCGCTAAACCAATCTCCTGAGGTTACTGACGATGTCGGAAGCACGGTCAGCCTGACCACGAAGGTCTATTCCTGCAAGCAATCGAAGAACGAGCAAGAATATGATAAAGCAATCTGAATATTGCAAATATATATGAGGTATTGATAATGGTGGGGATCCGTTAGCGGTCTTGGTCTGGTCGTTGGACACAAACGAAGTACACGAAGTTGCAATGGCTAACTTTTAACTAAACAAATCCCAAGGAAAAGCTACTAGATGGATCTACTTATATAGGAGCAAGGGGTGGCGGCCAAGGAGGTGGGAGGACGTCCCAAGGCAGCCTAAAACTAAATCTAGGTCGTACAAGGCCAATGGGCCCAAGTGGAGGTGATGTAACACCTTTGGACTTGTAGTTTGACTCGGATTCTGCTGCAGCATCAGATTGTTTCGTCCACAACTCAATGCTCCGGACGAATTTGAAGGTGATTCCAATTGGGTTGGAAAGTGCACGAAATCTAGTTTCCAACAAAAAAGAATCATCCAATTCGGAGTCCGTATGAAAAACTTGTGTGCGTTTTGAGTCAGGTATGTCTGTGCAGTCCGAATCTGAATCCAGAACGTGAGAGACTTGGACTCTATCTTCTCTTGGGCCAAAAGTGACGTGAGAGAACTTTTTGGACAGCAAATAAACATCTCTTTCTTCCTTATCTTCATATGTGGATTGTACAAATGTCCCATACACCTGCAATTAGACAAAACACAAAAGCGTGTGAAGTATTTTTGTTCTGGATAACATAAATAGATTATTGAATAGTTTGCACTAGAAATCACCTGACAAATATGCATATATGCAATATTTTTGGTCATATCCAAGGTAGTCATGTCCTCATCATCCTCCCCTTCTTGAAAATAAAGCCGTCCTCGGCGTTGCTTAATCTGAAATGTGGCTAAAAAAAGAGACAAGGTGTACATGTTGTATATGTATATGTCATCCATTTTTACTTCCCTTGATTTTTGCATATATGACACATGAATAGATGAGTAATTTGCATAGTTCATAAAATCTAAAGCCAAAAAATTAGCACAAGAAGTAGAAGGCATGAAAATATTGCAACTCAGTTTGCACATATAAGTGAAGCTCTTATTCATTTCAAAAGATTGACAATGTTCATCATTAAACCATCCCAACATTGGTGAATAAACCTTACTTGCATCAAATTTACATGCTATAACATGCTTAAATAAGCAAACATGCAATAAGTCATTCAACACAGAATCATCACCAAGATTAGAGGTCATATCAAAATGATTAAACATTGGTTCTTTTGCATCAATAGTTAATTCAATGGGTGCACTCAAAATTGTTGGTATTTCAGTTGTTTGATCACATGGCAAAGTCAAATTATCAACATAGTCCTCTAAAATAGGTGGTGTGATCAAAGTAGTGGGTAGCTCATCAGATGGTGCATTCAAATTGACAACGCATTCATCATTCTCATGTAGAGATGGAAGATCAGTACCTTTGTCATTACCTCTTATGATCAACTCAGATGATGTAACCACTCTTGGGGGCGATGTGTCACATGGTGGAGGTGATGTAGTCCTGACAACAATGGATGTGGTTGTCATAGTATGCCTAGTAGTTGAAGGAACAATCATATCAACTCTTGGAATGTGCACCGTGCGCTTGTTCTCCTCGTGGCCAACACGTCGTTTTATTTCCTGTTCAGCTTTGCAAGCAAGATGAAACAAATGGTCCATAGGATAACACTCTTCATGAATTAGTATCTCTTGAATATCACGGTTTAATCCTCCCCAAAATCTATCCATAAAATCATCTTCACTTTCGTCTAAAGAGGAATGCAACAAGGTAGTTTGTAAATCATCATAATATTTTGTTACAGTTTCACTACCTTGTTTTAAGTGTTGCAACTTCTTAATCATGTCACGAGTATAATAAGCAGGGACGAAAGTATGTCGCATGGCAAGTTTCAAATCATCCCAAGTAGTAGGTATATAATCAGGGTGTAACCGACAATATTCACTCCACCAAACCAAAGCATAACCAGTGAAAGAACCAACCGCAACCTTAACCTTTTTATGTTCATCAAAATTATGGGAAGCAAATATATTTTTTATGTCGAACTCCCATTCAATATATAAAGCAGGTTTAAAACGGCCATTAAATGGTGGTATAGATACATTAACCCGATCATGTGCATTTGGATGTTTGTGCACCTCTCGTGACGGTTGTGGTATTTGCAAAGGTGGTGGCACGTCTCCCGCGATCGACAAAGCCCATGAATTGACTCTGGATCCTGTCATGATTAGTAGAACAAGAAACAAAACCCAAAAATAATGTTCCTATAACTACTAGGATGTGGTGGTAAAACGCTCACAGTAAAGCAAATATCAATGTCTTACAAGTTCTTACCATGCAGCAGGCGATGATCGGCAACCAGCGGTGTCAAGTAACTCCGAATATTGAGTAAAGCGATTGCCAGGGGAGCGTACGTATACACGGTGTAGAAATATGTGGAGCTGGGTTGGCTATATATGGTAGCAAAAGATTAGCAATAATCAATTCAAAGATGCAATGTTGAATAAACGCTCAACGACGGTACTGTGCTGGTCCTAGGCTAGACCTGATAGAGGCGGGGGTGTCCCGATCTTTCGATGAGATGATAACTATCGATTTGGTGGAGACGACTTTGACGATCCGACTACAAACGTGCACGACGTTGCGCCTTAGCAATCGCTAAACCAATCTCCTGAGGTTACTGATGATGCCGGAAGCACGATCAGCCTGACCACGAAGGTCTATTCCTGCAAGCAATCGAAGAACGAGCAAGAATATGATAAAGCAATCTGAATATTGCAAATATATATGAGGTATTGATAATGGTGGGGATCCGTAAGCGGTCTTGGTCTGGTCGTTGGACACAAACGAAGTACACGAAGTTGCAATGGCTAACTTTTAACTAAACAAATCCCAAGGAAAAGCTACTAGATGGATCTACTTATATAGGAGCAAGGGGTGGCGGCCAAGGAGGTGGGAGGACGTCCCAAGGCATCCTAAAACTAAATCTAGGTCGTACAAGGCCAATGGGCCCAAGTGGAGGTGATGTAACACCTTTGGACTTGTAGTTTGACTCGGATTCTGCTGCAGCATCAGATTGTTTCGTCCACAACTCAACGCTCCGGACGAATTTGAAGGTGATTCCACTTGGGTTGGAAAGTGCACGAAATCTAGTTTCCAACAAAAAAAGAATCACCCAATTCGGAGTCCGTATGAAAAACTTGTGTGCGTTTTGAGTCAGGTGTGTCTGTGCAGTCCGAATCTGAATCCAGAACGTGAGAGACTTGGACTCTATCTTCTCTTGGGCCAAAAGTGACGTGAGAGAACTTTTTGGACAGCAAATAAACATCTCTTTCTTCCTTATCTTCATATGTGGATTGTACAAATGTCCCATACACCTGCAATTAGACAAAACACAAAAGTGTGTGAAGTATTTTTGTTCTGGATAACATAAATAGATTATTGAATAGTTTGCACTAGAAATCACCTGACAAATATGCATATATGCAATATTTTTTGTCATATCCAAGGTAGTCATGTCCTCATCATTTGCAAGCAAGATGAAACAAATGGTCCATAGGATAACACTCTTCATGAATTAGTATCTCTTGAATATCACGGTTTAATCCTCCCCAAAATCTATCCATAAAATCATCTTCACTTTCTTCTAAAGAGGAATGCAACAAGGTAGTTTGTAAATCATCATAATATTTTGTTACAGTTTCACTACCTTGTTTTAAGTGTTGCAACTTCTTAATCATGTCACGAGTATAATAAGCAGGGACGAAAGTATGTCTCATGGCAAGTTTCAAATCATCCCAAGTAGTAGGTATATAATCAGGGTGTAACCGACAATATTCACTCCACCAAACCAAAGCATAACCAGTGAAAGAACCAACCGCAACCTTAACCTTTTTATGTTCATTGAAATTATGGGAAGCAAATATATTTTTTATGTCGAACTCCCATTCAATATATAAAGCAGGTTTAAAACGGCCATTAAATGGTGGTATAGATACATTAACCTGATCAAGTGCATTTGGATGTTTGTGCACCTCTCGTGACGGTTGTGGTATTTGCAAAGGTGGTGGCACGTCTCCCGCGATCGACAAAGCCCATGAATTGACTCTGGATCCTGTCATGATTAGTAGAACAAGAAACAAAACCCAAAAATAATGTTCCTATAACTACTAGGATGTGGTGGTAAAACGCTCACAGTAAAGCAAATATCAATGTCTTACAAGTTCTTACCATGCAGCAGGCGGTGATCGGCAACCAGCGGTGTCAAGTAACTCGGAATATTGAGTAAAGCGACTATAAGGAGTATACTAATATCACTCGTTTATTCCATCTTGCTTGTAAAGCTGAACGTGAAGTGCAGGATCGACAAGCATTGGGGCGAACTAACTTTTCTGCAGGCCGACCTTCATCATGGACACCACGTGCATCTTCTACTTCAACTGCACCAGCACCTCCATCCGGTGCCACCTCCAGCCGTGATACAAGAAAACAGGCACAACCACCATTATCTGCCAAGAGTGCATCTGCGGGGCCTGCACAGCGTTCTTCTTCTTCCATGGCATCAACAGGGCACACAAGTGATATTATTTGTCGTCGTTGTAAGGGAGGAGGTCATTATGCGAGGGAATGCAAATCTCCGCGTGTGATGATTGCTACCGCGGATGGTGGATATGAGTCCGCTAGTGACTATGATGAGGAGACTTTGGCTCTTATTACACGTGAAGAACATGGTGGAGATGATTCTGATCATGAGACGCAATACATGGCTCCTGAAGACACTGACAAGTATGAATGTTTAGTTGCTCAACGTGTTTTGAGTGTGCAGATCACACAAGCTGAGCAAAATCAGAGGCACAATTTGTTCCATACCAAGGGAGTTGTGAAGGAATGTTCTGTGCGCGTCATCATAGACGGAGGGAGCTGCAACAACTTGGCTAGCATGGAGATGGTGGAGAAGCTTTCTCTCACCACAAGACCACATCCACATCCTTACTACATCCAATGGTTCAACAACAGCGGCAAGGTTAAGGTAACACGTACTATTCGTGTGCATTTTAGTATCTCTACATATGCTGATTATGTTGATTGTGATGTGGTACCTATGCAAGCATGTTCCTTATTACTTGGTAGACCATGGCAATTTGATAAAAATTCTGTACACCATGGTAGAAACAATCACTATACTCTTGTTCATAAGGATAAAAATATTACTTTGCTTCCTATGACTCCTGATTCCATTTTGAAAGATGATATTATAGAGCTAGTAAAGCAAAACAGGAGACGAATAAGAGTGAAAATCAGATTGTGGCAAAAGAATTTGAGCAACAAATGAAGCCTAATAATAAACCATCTAGTGTTGCTTCTGAAATTAAATTGAAAAGTGCATGTTTATTTGCCACCAAATCTGATATTGATGAGCTAGATTTCAGCAAATCTGTTTGCTAAGCTTTTGTGTGCAAAGAGGCATTATTTTCATTCGAGGACGTGCCTTCCTCTTTGCCTCCTGCTGTCACTAACATTTTGCAGGAGTTCGCAGACGTCTTTCCACAAGACGTGCCACCGGGATTACCGCCTATTCGAGGGATTGAGCATCAGATTGACTTAATTCCCGGTGCTTCACTGCCAAACCGTGCACCATACCGTACCAATCCAGAGGAGACGAATGAGATTATGCGTCAAGTACAAGAGCTTCTCGACAAAGGTTATATACGCGAATCCCTTAGTCCTTGTGCTGTTCCTATTATTCTAGTGCCGAAAAAGGATGGTACATCACGTATGTGTGTTGATTGTAGAGGCATTAATAATATTACTATTCGTTATCGTCATCCTATTCCTAGGCTAGATGATATGCTTAAAGAATTGAGTGGCTCTACAATATTCTCCAAAGTTGATTTGCATAGTGGATACCATCAAATTCGTATGAAATTGGGAGATGAATGGAAAACAGCATTTAAAACTAAGTTTGGATTATATGAGTGGTTAGTCATGCCTTTTGGGTTAACTAATGCACCTAGTACTTTCATGAGATCAATGAACGAAGTTTTACGTGCTTTCATTGGACGATTTGTGGTAGTTTACTTTGATGACATATTGATTTATAGCAGATCTTTGGAAGAACATTTGGAACATTTACGTGCTGTTTTTATTGCTCTACGTGATGCACGTTTGTTTGGTAACCTTGGGAAGTGCACCTTTTGCACCGACCGAGTATCTTTTCTTGGCTATGTTGTTACTCCACAGGGAATTGAAGTTGATAAAGCCAAGGTTGAAGCTATTGAGAGTTGGCCGCAACCCAAAACGGTCACACAAGTGAGGAGTTTTCTTGGCCTCGCTGGATTCTATAGGCGTTTTGTGAGAGATTTCAGCACCATTGCTGCACCTCTCAATGAGCTTACAAAGAAAGATGTGCCTTTTCTTTGGGGTACCGCACAGGAAGAAGCCTTCTCGGTATTGAAAGATAAGTTGACACATGCTCCTTTACTCCAACTTCCTGATTTTAATAAGACTTTTGAGCTTGAATGTGATGCTAGTGAAATTGGATTAGGCGGTGTGTTATTACAAGATGGCAAACCTGTTGCATACTTTTCTGAAAAATTGAGTGGGCCTAGTCTGAATTATTCTACTTATGATAAAGAATTATATGCTCTTGTTCGGACTTTAGAAACATGGCAACTTTATTTATGGCCCAAAGAATTTGTTATACATTCTTATCATGAATCTTTGAAACATATTAAAAGTCAAGCTAAACTGAATCGTAGACATGCTAAATGGGTTGAATTCATTGAGACTTTTCCTTATGTCATTAAAAACAAGAAGGGAAAAGAAAATGTTATTGCTGATGCATTGTCTCGCCGCAATACTATGCTTTCACAACTTGACTTCAAAATATTTGGTTTGGAGACCATCAAAGATCAATATGTGCATGATGCTGATATTAAAGATGTAATGCAGAATTGTAAAGAAGGAAGAATGTGGAACAAGTTCATCGTTAACGATGGATTTGTGTTTCGTGCTAACAAGCTATGCATTCCAGCTAGCTCCGTTCGTCTTTTGTTGTTGCAGGAGGCGCATGGAGGAGGATTAATGGGACACTTTGGTGTGAAGAAGACGGAGGACATACTTGCTACACATTTCTTTTGGCCAAAGATGAGACGGGATGTTGAGCGTTTTATTGCTCGATGCACTACATGTCAAAAAGCTAAGTCACGACTCAATCCTCATGGTTTATATATGCCTTTGCCTGTACCTAGTGTTCCTTGGGAGGATATATCTATGGACTTTGTTTTAGGTTTACCTCAAACAAAGAAGGGGAGGGACAACATATTTGTTGTCGTGGATAGATTCTCGAAAATGGCACACTTTATACCATGTCATAAAAGCGATGATGCTGTTAATGTTGCTGATTTGTTCTTTCGTGAAATTATTCGCTTGCATGGTGTGCCAAATACTATTGTTTTAGATCGTGATACTAAATTTCTTAGCCACTTTTGGAGATGTTTATGGGCTATGTTGGGGACTAAACTGCTTTTTAGTACTACTTGTCACCCCCAAACTGATGGACAAACTGAAGTAGTCAATAGAACGTTGTCTACTATGCTTAGGGCTGTTTTGAAGAATAATAAGAAAATGTGGGAGGAATGCTTGCCTCATATTGAATTTGCTTATAATCGTTCATTGCATTCTACTACTAAGATGTGCCCTTTTGAAGTTGTGTATGGTTTCCTACCTCGTGAACCTATTGATTTGTTGCCTCTTCCATCTTCGGAGAAGGTTAATTTTGATGCTAAACAACGTGCTGAATTGATTTTAAAAATGCATGAGTTAACTAAGGAAAACATTGAGCGTATGAATGCTAAATATAAACTTGCTGGAGATAAGGGTAGAACACATGTTGTGTTTGCACCTGGAGTCTTGTTTGGTTACATTTGCGTCAGGATAGATTTCCTGATTTGCGCAAATCAAAGCTAATGCCACGTGCTGATGGTCCCTTTAAGGTGTTAGAGAAAATAAATGATAATGCATATAAACTTGAGCTGCCTGCAGATTTTGGGGTTAGTCCCACTTTTAACATTGCAGATTTGAAGCCTTATTTGGGTGAGGAAGATGAGTTTCCGTCGAGGACGACTTCATTTCAAGAAGGGGAGGATGATGAGGACATCAATACCATTGTTACACCCACAGCCCCTACTGCTACATATACGGGACCAATTACTAGAGCTCGCGCACGCCAATTAAATTATCAGGTAATTTCGTTTCTTGGTAATGATTCTAATGTTCATGAGAATATGATGCTGCCTAAATTGGATACATTTGTTTTGCTTACAAATGAAGGGCCTAGCTTGGAGAAGGATGAACATTGGAGCAAGAACAAGCATGGAGATGATGCCATGCGCAAGGGGAACAAGAACGAAGTTACAAGTGATGATTTCAGGACTTTGAAGCCACCATAATGGGTGCATGAAGCCTTGGACGAAATATACAAGATGCCACTTCATAAATTTCGTCCCGAGGCTATTATAGGTGCCGCGTCACCTTTTTATTGGGCCAAGCCCATGTAATTTCGAAATACATAAGTATAGGCTATTTTTAGAGTCCGTATGTGTGGGGAATCAAGAGATAGGGTTGATTTCGGACCCCTCCACCAAGGGCCACGAAATTCCCCCTCTCTTCCTCCATATATACAGCCCTTAGGGCACCGTTTAGACTTTGGGTTTTGTTTAGATTAAAAGTTCGCCATAGCTGCAACTTCGCGTACTTCGTTTGTGTTCAATGACCAGACAAAGGCGTCATAGAACCCCACCTTGATCAATAAAGCTTTCAGCTTGTATTCGCAATATCCAGATTGCAATCTTAGTTTCTTGCTTGTTCTTCATTTGCTCGCAGGAAACAGACCCTCGTGGTCAGGTTGATCGTGCTCCGGCGTGGTCAATAACCTCTCGGAGTTGGTTTAGCGATTGCTAAGGCGCGACGTCCTCGCACGTTCGTAGTCGAATCGTCAAAGTCGACTTCCACCAAAGCGATATCCATCATCTCATCGAAAGACGGGACACCTTTGCCTCTATCAACGGCACTGGTGGTACCTTCACCATCAGTGCAACTCTCGACCCTAAATAGGAAAGCGCGCTCGTTGCTTTCCTGCGGGCGAATGTCGACGTGTTTGCATGGCAACCGTCTGACATCCCCGGTGTTCCCAGGAAAGTGATTGAGCACCACCTTGCCGTTTGTCCTCATGCGCGGCCCGTCAAGCAGAAGGTCAGGAAGCAGGCAGTGGAGCGCCAAGAGTTCATTGCAAAAGAAATCAAGAAATTGGAAGCAGCAGGCCTTGTTAGAGGAGTGCTCCATCCCACGTGGTTGGCCAATCTTGTAGTCGTGCGCAAGGCAAACGGGAAATGGAGACTCTGTATCGATTTTACCGATGTTAACAAAGCTTGTCCCAAAGACCCATTTCCTTTGCCGCGCATTGACCAGATTGTTGATTCCACAGCCAGATGTGATTTGCTTTCATTTCTTGACGCATACTCAGGATACCATCAGATCTTCATGGCAGAAGAGGATGAGGAGAAGACCGCATTTATTACTCCATGTGGCACGTACTGTTTCGTACGGATGCCTTTCGGATTAAAAAATGCTGGTTCAACATTTGCAAGGGTAGTTCATGTCGCTCTTGAGCCGCAAATACACAGAAATGTAGAAGCTTACATGGATGATATAGTGGTCAAGAGCAAGGACAGAGCAACTTTGATTCAAGATTTAGAGGAGACCTTTGCAAATCTGCGCAAAATCAGCCTCAAGCTCAACCCAGAGAAGTGTGTGTTTGGAGTTCCTTCCGGCAAGCTTCTCGGGTTCTTTGTGTCTCAGCGGGGAATTGAAGCCAATCCCGACAAGATCAAGGCCATTGAGCAGATTGGAGCACCCAAGCGCGTCAAGGATGTACAAAGACTTGCCGGTTGTGTGGCTGCTCTCAGCAGGTTTATCTCTCGGTCAGCTGAGCGCGCCCTGCCGTTTTTCAAATTATTAAAAAAGGCAGGTCCAATGAGATGGACTCCGAAAGCGGAGGCTGGCGCTGCAAGACTTGAAGAGGTACCTGTCCTCCCCCCCAATACTTGTCGCACCTAAGCCACAAGAGAAGTTGCTGCTCTATATAGCGGCAACCAATCAAGTGGTTAGTGCTGCGTTAGTAGCGGAGAGGGAGGCAGGTGATGAACCTGCAACCACGGCAAGCACATCCAGTGACAAGCAGGGAGCTTCCCCGACAAGCTCTGGTTCCGACAAAGATAGATCTGCGCAGATGCACGACGAGATACAGAAGAAGATGGTGCAGCGCCCAGTTTACTTTGCCAGCTCCCTTCTACAGGGGGCTAGGTCAAGGTACTCTGGTGTGCAGAAATTGCTTTTCGGCCTTCTCATGGCCTCGAGAAAGCTGCGCCATTACTTCCAAGCACATGAGATCACAGTTGTCACTCGCTTTCCGCTGAAGAGGATACTGCAGAATCCAGAAGCGACAGGCAGGATTGTTGAGTGGGCACTGGAACTGTCAAGCTTTGGCCTCAAGTTTGAAAGTACTTCAACTATACAGAGCAGACCATTGGCAGAATTTATAGCAGAATGGACGCCAACACCAGATGAAGAAATTCCAGAAACGAGCATCCCCGACAAGGAAGCAAACAAAGAGTGGCTGATGTACTTTGATGGTGCCTTTTCGCTGCAAGGCGCCGGTGCTGGTGTGCTGCTTGTCGCACCCACCGGAGAGCACCTCAAGTACGTAGTCCAAATGCACTTTCCCAAGGGGCAAGTGATAGAGGCGGGGTGTCCCGATCTTTCGATGAGATGATAACTATCGATTTGGTGGAGACGACTTTGACGATCCGACTACAAACGTGCACGACGTTGCGCCTTAGCAATCGCTAAACCAATCTCCTGAGGTTACTGACGATGCCGGAAGCACGGTTAGCCTGACCACGAAGGTCTATTCCTGCAAGCAATCGAAGAACGAGCAAGAATATGATAAAGGCAATCTAAATATTGCAAATATATATGAGGTATTGATAATGGTGGGGATCCGGAAGCGGTCTTGGTCTGGTCGTTGGACACAAACGAAGTACACGAAGTTGCAATGGCTAACTTTTAACTAAACAAATCCCAAGGAAAAGCTACTAGATGGATCTACTTATATAGGAGCAAGGGGTGGCGGCCAAGGAGGTGGGAAGACGTCCCAAGGCAGCCTAAAACTAAATCTAGGTCGTACAAGGCCAATGGGCCCAAGTGGAGGTGATGTAACACCTTTGGACTTGTAGTTTGACTCGGATTCTGCTGCAGCATCAGATTGTTTCATCCACAACTCAACGCTCCGGACGAATTTGAAGGTGATTCCAATTGGGTTGGAAAGTGCACGAAATCTAGTTTCCAACAAAGAAAGAATCACCCAATTTGGAGTCCGTATGAAAAACTTGTGTGCGTTTTGAGTCAGGTATGTCTGTGCAGTCCGAATCTGAATCCAGAACGTGAGAGACTTGGACTCTATCTTCTTTTGGGCCAAAAGTGACGTGAGAGAACTTTTTGGACAGCAAATAAACATCTCTTTCTTCCTTATCTTCATTTGTGGATTGTACAAATGTCCCATACACCTGCAATTAGACAAAATACAAAAGTGTGTGAAGTATTTTTGTTCTGGATAACATAAATAGATTATTGAATAGTTTGCACTAGAAATCACCTGACAAATATGCATATATGCAATATTTTTGATCATATCCAAGGTAGTCATGTCCTCATCATCCTCCCCTTCTTGAAAATAAAGCCGTCCTCGGCGTTGCTTAATCTGAAATGTGGCTAACAAAAGAGACAAGGTGTACATGTTGTATATGTATATGTCATCCATTTTTACTTCCCTTGATTTTTGCATATATGACACATGAATAGATGAGTAACTTGCATAGTTCATAAAATCTAAAGCCAAAAAATTAGCACAAGAAGTAGAAGGCATGAAAATATTGCAACTCAGTTTGCACATATAAGTGAAGCTGTTATTCATTTCAAAAGATTGACAATGTTCATCATTAAACCATCCAAACGTTGGTGAATAAACCTTACTTGCATCAAATTTACATGCTACAACATGCTTAAATAAGCAAACATGCAATAAGTCATTCAACACAGAATCATCACCAAGATTAGAGGTCATATCAAAATGATTAAACATTGGTTCTTTTGCATCAATAGTTAATTCAATGGGTGCACTCAAAATTGTTGGTATTTCAGTTGTTTGATCACATGGCAAAGTCAAATTATCAACGTAGTCCTCTAAAATAGGTGGTGTGATCAAAGTAGTGGGTAGCTCATCAGATGGTGCATTCAAATTGACAAGGCATTCATCATTCTCATGTAGAGATGGAAGATCAGTACCTTTGTCATTACCTCTTATGATCAACTCAGATGATGTAGCCACTCTCGGGGGCGATGTGTCACATGGTGGAGGTGATGTAGTCCTGACAACAACGGATGTGGTTGTCATAGTATGCCTAGTAGTTGAAGGAACAATCATATCAACTCTTGGAATGTGCACCATGCGCTTGTTCTCCTCGTGGCCAACACGTCGTTTTATTTCCTGTTCAGCTTTGCAAGCAAGATGAAACAAATGGTCCATAAGATAACACTCTTCATGAATTAGTATCTCTTGAATATCACGGTTTAATCCTCCCCAAAATCTATCCATAAAATCATCTTCACTTTCTTCTAAAGAGGAATGCAACAAGGTAGTTTGTAAATCATCATAATATTTTGTTACAGTTTCACTACCTTGTTTTAAGTGTTGCAACTTCTTAATCATGTCACGAGTATAATAAGCAGGGACGAAAGTATGTCGCATGGCAAGTTTCAAATCATCCCAAGTAGTAGGTATATAATCAGGGTGTAACCGACAATATTCACTCCACCAAACCAAAGCATAACCAGTGAAAGAACCAACCGCAACCTTAACCTTTTTATGTTCATCGAAATTATGGGAAGCAAATATATTTTTTATGTCGAACTCCCATTCAATATATAAAGCAAGTTTAAAACGGCCATTAAATGGTGGTATAGATACATTAACCTGATCATGTGCATTTGGATGTTTGTGCACCTCTCGTGACGGTTGTGGTATTTGCAAAGGTGGTGGCACGTCTCCCGCGATCGACAAAGCCCATGAATTGACTCTGGATCCTGTCATGATTAGTAGAACAAGAAACAAAACCCAAAAATAATGTTCCTATAACTACTAGGATGTGGTGGTAAAACGCTCACAGTAAAGCAAATATCAATGTCTTACAAGTTCTTACCATGCAGCAGGCGGTGATCGGCAACCAGCGGTGTCAAGTAACTCCGAATATTGAGTAAAGCGATTGCCAGGGGAGCGTACGTATACACGGTGTAGAAATATGTGGAGCTGGGTTGGCTATATATGGTAGCAAAAGATTAGCAATAATCAATTCTGATGAGGACATCAATACAATTGTTACACCCACAGCCCCTGCTGCTATACATACTGGACCAATTACTAGAGCTCGTGCACGCCAACTAAATTACCAGGTACTTTCGTTTCTTGGTAATGATTCTAATGTTCATGAGAATATGATGCTGCCTAAATTGGATACATTTGTTTTGCTTACAAATGAAGGGCCTACCTTGGAGAAGGATGAACATTGGAGCAAGAACAAGCATGGAGATGATGGCATGCGCAAGGGGAACAAGAACGGAGTTACAAGTGATGATTCCAGGACTTTGAAGCCACCATAATGGGTGCATGAAGCCTTGGACGAAATATACAAGATGCCACTTCATAAATTTCGTCCCGAGGCTATTTTAGGTGCTGCGTCACCTTATTATTGGGCCAGGCCCATGTAATTTCGAAATACATAAGTATAGGCTATTTTTAGAGTCCGTATGTGTGGGGAAACAAGAGATAGGGTTGATTTCGGACCCCTCCACCGAGGGCCACGAAATTCCCCCCTCTTCCTCCATATATACAGCCCTTAGGGCATCGTTTAGACTTTGGGTTTTGTTTAGATTAAAAGTTCGCCATAGCTGCAACTTCGCGTACTTCGTTTGTGTTCAACGACCAGACAAAGGCGTCACAGAACCCCACCTTGATCAATAAAGCTTTCATCTTATATTCGCAATATCCAGATTGCAATCTTAGTTTCTTGCTTGTTCTTCGTTTGCTCGCAGGAAACAGACCCTCGTGGTCAGGTTGATCGTGCTCCGGCGTGGTCAATAACCTCTCGGAGTTGGTTTAGCGATTGCTAAGGCGCGACGTCCTCACACGTTCGTAGTCGGATCGTCAAAGTCGACTTCCACCAAAACGAAATCCACCATCTCATCGAAAGACGGGACACCTTTGCCTCTATCACATGGCAAGTTTCAAATCATCCCAAGTAGTAGGTATATAATCAGGGTGTAACCGACAATATTCACTCCACCAAACCAAAGCATAACCAGTGAAAGAACCAACCGCAACCTTAACCTTTTTATGTTCATCGAAATTATGGGAAGCAAATATATTTTTTATGTCGAACTCCCATTCAATATATAAAGCAGGTTTAAAACGGCCATTAAATGGTGGTATAGATACATTAACCTGATCATGTGCATTTGGATGTTTGTGCACCTCTCGTGACGGTTGTGGTATTTGCAAAGGTGGTGGCACGTCTCCCGCGATCGACAAAGCCCATGAATTGACTCTGGATCCTGTCATGATTAGTAGAACAAGAAACAAAACCCAAAAATAATGTTCCTATAACTACTAGGATGTGGTGGTAAAACGCTCACAGTAAAGCAAATATCAATGTCTTACAAGTTCTTACCATGCAGCAGGCGGTGATCGGCAACCAGCGGTGTCAAGTAACTCTGAATATTGAGTAAACTGATTGCCAGGGGAGCGTACGTATACACGGTGTAGAAATATGTGGAGCTGGGTTGGCTATATATGGTAGCAAAAGATTAGCAATAATCAATTCAAAGATGCAATGTTGAATAAACGCTCAACGACGGTACTGTGCTGGTCCTAGGCTAGACCGGACTAGAGACGCGAGCCTAGAACACTAATAAGGTCACGGCGTAGCACAACTAGCATCAATGAAGGATACTAAGTAGCTCTTAACAGCAAGATATAAGTGAAGATCACAACGGCAGTGAAGATAATGATGAAAAACAACTGCCAAGCAGGATATACAACAACTCTCTCTCCAACTTTCCTCTTGAAAAGTTTGAGACAATTTTCTGATAAATTCTTTCAAAGAATGCTACTAACTCAAGCTTTCCAATGCAAAAAGAATCACTCAATTCCGAGTTGATATGAGGAGTCAAAGAATTCTAAAACTGGCCTGAAAAATAGGAACAAGCTGTGTTCACGAACTTCGGAGGGCAAAAAGACCTATTTAGAAGCCGATTTTGAGGTGTCAAATATTGAACCAGCTTCTGCAATTATTTTGATGCGGCTCGTCGCTATCTTCAATTTGAGTACTCACGGAGCCAAAACGGACTTCGTATGAGGAAGATACACATGTTTTACTAAACAGTGCACAAAACAGATTCCAATCCGAATTCAGGTACGAGATTGATTCTAGATAGATCCAATTTTTTTCTTCTCTCTTTTTTTTCTTTTTTTCTTTCCTTTTTTTCTCTTTTTTTCTATCTTTTTTTTCTTTCCAAGACAAACTAGATAAGATGCAGATTGGATCAGGCGAAGATGTGAATGACCTCAACTATGATTATGACAATGAACAGTGCGTAGCACGTGGTGGAAATTAATAGATGGGATGGTGGACAGCGGAAGGAATAATGATGCAGCGGCGGCGTGACTAATATGAACAGAACTCGAAACTCTAAAGGAACTAGACGCTAAGACCAGCAACTGACACGACGATGCAACCGATAATTCAACTATGCAAGCAATGAATAGAAAATTGCAAAGGCTCAGACTGGCTTGGATAAAGGATGAACAGATCTAACTTTTTTTTGTGTGGCTTTTTCTTGGACAATAGGTAAGAAAATAAATCTAATCTAGGAAAACTGGAAATTCTCACCGAGCAACCTGAAAACTGATACCACTTGATAGAGGCGGGGTGTCCCGATCTTTCGATGAGATGATAACTATCGATTTGGTGGAGACGACTTTGACGATCCGACTACAAACGTGCACGACGTTGCGCCTTAGCAATCGCTAAACCAATCTCCTGAGGTTACTGACGATGCCGGAAGCACGGTCAGCCTGACCACGAAGGTTTTCCTGCAAGCAATCGAAGAACGAGCAAAAATATGAAAAAGGCAATCTAAATATTGCAAATATATATGAGGTATTGATAATGGTGGGGATCCGGAAGCGGTCTTGGTCTGGTCGTTGGACACAAACGAAGTACACGAAGTTGCAATGACTAACTTTTAACTAAACAAATCCCAAGGAAAAGCTACTAGATGGATCTACTTATATAGGAGCAAGGGGTGGCGGCCAAGGAGGTGGGAAGATGTCTCAAGGCAGCCTAAAACTAAATCTAGGTCGTACAAGGCCAATGGGCCCAAGTGGAGGTGATGTAACACCTTTGGACTTGTAGTTTGACTCGGATTCTGCTGCAGCATCAGATTGTTTCGTTCACAACTCAACGCTCCGGACGAATTTGAAGGTGATTCCAATTGGGTTGGAAAGTGCACGAAATCTAGTTTCCAACAAAAAAAGAATCACCCAATTTGAAGTCCGTATGAAAAAGTTGTGTGCGTTTTGAGTCAGGTATGTCTGTGCAGTCCGAATCTGAATCCAGAACGTGAGAGACTTGGACTCTATCTTCTTTTGGGCCAAAAGTGATGTAAGAGAACTTTTTGGACATCAAATAAACATCTCTTTCTTCCTTATCTTCATTTGTGGATTGTACAAATGTCCCATACACCTGCAATTAGACAAAATACAAAAGTGTGTGAAGTATTTTTGTTCTGGATAACATAAATAGATTATTGAATAGTTTGCACTAGAAATCACCTGACAAATATGCATACATGCAATATTTTTGATCATATCCAAGGTAGTCATGTCCTCATCAGCAAGCAACAAACAATACTGCAGAGTATGAAGGCTTGCTTGCCGGTCTCCGGATCGCGGCAGACCTTGGGATCAAGAAGCTCATTGTCAGGGGTGACTCACAGCTTGTCGTCCGTCAAGTAAACAAGAATTATCAGAGTCCGTTGATGGAAGTTTACGTCGACGAAGTGAGAAAGCTAGAAGAGCATTTTGACGGCCTGCAGATGGAACATGTTCCAAGAGCTCAAAACGCCATTGCAGATGGCCTGTCAAAGTGCGCCACACTTAAGTTACCTGTGGAACCAGGGATCTTTTTGCTCAAGCTTACTCAACCGTCCGTAACACCATCAACTGGACAGAGCAAAAAGAGGAAGTTGATTTCTGGTGACTATTTGCCGGCAGAGCTTCCCGAAGCCGCCGCCAAGAAGGTCCCCAAGACCAACACCAACAGTACCTGATAATTCAATTGGCGTGCGCGAGCTCTAGTAATCGGTCCAGTATGTATAGCAGCAGGGGTTGTGGGTGTAACAATGGTATTGATGTCCTCATCATCCTCCCCTTCTTGAAATGAAGTCGTCCTCGATGAAAGTTCATCGTCCTCACCCAAATAAGGCTTCAAATCTGCAATGTTAAAAGTGGGACTAACCCCAAAATCTGCAGGCAGCTCAAGTTTATATGCATTATCATTTATTTTCTCTAACACCTTAGAAGGACCATCAGCACGTGGCATTAGCTTTGATTTGCGCAAATTAGGAAATCTATCCTTACGCAAATGTAACCAAACAAGATCTCCAGGTGCAAACACAACATTTTTTCTACCCTTATCTCCAGCAAGTTTATATTTAGCATTCATACGCTCAATGTTTTCCTTAGTTAACTCATGCATTTTTAAAATCATTTCAGCATGTTCTTTAGCATCAAAATTAACCTTCTCCGAAGATGGAAGAGGCAATAAATCAATAGGTGCACGAGGTAGGAAACCATATACAATTTCAAAAGGGCACATCTTAGTAGTAGAATGCAATGAACGATTATAAGCAAATTCAATATGAGGCAAGCATTCTTCCCACATTTTCTTGTTATTCTTCAAAACAGCCCTAAGCATAGTAGACAATGTTCTATTGACTACTTCAGTTTGTCCATCAGTTTGGGGATGACAAGTAGTACTAAAAAGCAGCTTATCCCCAACTTAGCCCATAAACATCTCCAAAAGTGGCTAAGAAATTTAGTATCACGATCTAAAACAGTAGTATTTGGCACACCATGCAAGAGAATAATTTCACGAAAGAACAAGTTAGCAACATTAACAGCATCATCGCTTTTATGACATGGTATAAAGTGTGCCATTTTCGAGAACCTATCCACAACAACAAATATGCTATCCCTCCCCTTCTTTCTTCAAGGTAAACCTAAAACAAAGTCCATAGATATATCCTCCCAAGGAACACTAGGTACAGGCAAAGGCATATATAAACCAAGAGGATTGAGTCGTGACTTAGCTTTTTGACATGTAGTGCAGCGAGCAACAAAACGCTCAACATCCCGTCTCATCTTCGGCCAAAAGAAATGTGTAGCAAGTATATCCTCCGTCTTCTTGATGCCAAAGTGTCCCATTAATCCTCCTCCATGTGCCTCCTGCAACAACAAAAGACGAACGGAGCTAGCTGGAATGCATAGCTTGTTAGCACGAAACACAAATCCATCGTTAAGAACGAACTTGTTCCAAGTTCTGCCTTCCTTACAATTCTGCAATACATCTTTAAATTTAGCATCATGAACATATTGATCTTTGATGGTCTCCAAACCAAATATTTTAAAGTCAAGTTGTGAAAGCATAGTATAACGACGAGACAATCCGTTAGCAATAACACTTTCTTTACCCTTCGTGTGTTTAATGACATAAGGGAAAGTCTCAATGAATACAACCCATTTAGCATGTCTATGGTTCAGTTTTGCTTGACTTTTAATGTGTTTCAAAGATTCATGATCAGAATGTATAACAAATTCCTTGGGCCATAAATAATGTTGCCATGTTTCTAAGGTCCGAACAAGAGCATATAATTCTTTATCACAAGTAGAATAGTTCAGACTAGGCCCACTCAATTTTTCAGAAAAGTATGCAACAGGTTTGCCATCTTGTAATAACACACCTCCTAATCCAATTCCACTAGCATCACATTCAAGCTCAAAAGTCTTATTGAAATTAGGAAGTTGGAGTAAAGGAGCATGTGTCAACTTATCTTTCAATACCGTGAAGGCTTCTTCCTGTGCGGTACCCCAAACAAAAGGCACATTCTTCTTTGTAAGCTCGTTGAGAGGTGCAGCAATGGTGCTGAAATCTCTCACAAAACGCCTATAGAAACCAGCGAGGCCAAGGAAACTCCTCACTTGTGTGACCGTTTTGGGCTGCGGCCAACTCTCAATAGCTTCAGTCTTGGCTTTATCAACTTCAATTCCCTGTGGAGTAACAACATAGCCAAGAAAAGATACTCGGTCTGATAGAGGCAAAGGTGTCCCGTCTTTCGATGAGATGATGGATATCGCTTTGCTGGAAGTCGACTTTGACGATCCGACTACGAACGTGCGAGGACGTCGCGCCTTAGCAATCGCTAAACCAACTCCGAGAGGTTATTGACCACGTCGGAGCACGATCAACCTGACCACGAGGGTCTGTTTCCTGCGAGCAAACGAAGAACAAGCAAGAAACTAAGATTGCAATCTGGATATTGCGAATATAAGATGAAAGCTTTATTGACCAAGGTGGGGTTCTGTGACGCCTTTGTCTGGTCGTGAACACAAACGAAGTACGCGAAGTTGCAGCTATGGCGAACTTTTAATCTAAACAAAACCCAAAGTCTAAACGGTGCCCTAAGGGCTGTATATATGGAGGAAGAGAGGGGAATTCGTGGCCCTTGGTGGAGGGGTCCGAAATCAACCCTATCTCTTGTTTCCCCACACATACGGACTCTAAAAATAGCCTATACTTATGTATTTCGAAATTACATGGGCCTGGCCCAATAAAAAGGTGACGCAACACCTATAATAGCCTCGGGACGAAATTTATGAAGTGGCATCTTGTATATTTCGTCCATGGCTTCATGCACCCATTATGGTGGCTTCAAAGTCCTGAAATCATCACTTGTAACCCCGTTCTTGTTCCCCATGCGCATGGCATCATCTCCATGCTTGTTCTTGCTCCAATGTTCATCCTTCTCCAAGCTAGGCCCTTCATTTGTAAGCAAAACAAATGTATCCAATTTAGGCAGCATCATATTCTCATGAACATTAGAATCATTACCAAGAAACGAAAGTACCTGATAATTTAATTGGCGTGCGCGAGCTCTATTAATTGGTCCCATATATGTAGCAGTAGGGGCTGTGGGTGTAACAATGGTATTGATGTCCTCATCACGGTCGGTGCAAAAGGTGCACTTTCCAAGGTTACCAAACAAACGTGCATCACATAGAGAAATAAAAACAACACGTAAATGTTCCAAATGTTCCTCCAAAGATTTGTTATAAATCAGTATGTCATCAAAGTAAACTACCACAAATCGTCCAATGAAAGCATGTAAAACTTCGTTCATTAATCTCATGAAAGTACTAGGTGCATTAGTCAACCCAAAAGGCATGACTAACCACTCATATAATCCAAACTTAGTTTTAAATGTTGTTTTCCATTCATCTCCCAATTTCATACGAATTTGATGGTATCCACTACGCAAATCAACTTTGGAGAATATTGTAGAGCCACTCAATTCATCAAGCATATCATCTAGCCTAGGAATAGGATGACAATAACGAATAGTAATATTCTTAATGCCTCTACAATCAACGCACATACGCGACGTACCATCCTTTTTGGCACTAAAATGATAGGAACAGCACAAGGACTAAGGGATTCGCGTATATAACCTTTGTCAAGCAGTTCTTGTACTTGACGCATAATCTCCTTCGTCTCCTCTGGATTGGTACGGTATGGTGCACGGTTGGGTAGTGATGCACCGGGAATTAAGTCAATTTGATGCTCAATCCCTCGAATAGGTGGTAATCCCGGTGGCACGTGTTGTGGAAAGACGTCTGTGAACTCCTGCAAAATGTTAGTGACAGCAGGAGGCAAAGAGGAAGGCACGTCCTCGAATGAAAATAATGCCTCTTTGCACACAAAAGCATAGCAAACAGATTTGCTGAAATCTAGCTCATCAATATCAGATTTGGTGGCAAATAAACATGCACTTTTCAATTTAATTTTAGAAGCAACACTAGATGGTTTATTATTAGGCTTCATTTGTTGCTCAAATTCTTTTGCCACAATCTGATTTTCACTCTTATCCGTCTCCTGTTTTGCTTTATTAGCTCTATTAATATCATCTTTCAAAATGGAATCAGGAGTCATAGGAAGCAAAGTAATATTTTTATCGTTATGAACAAGAGTATAGTGATTGTTTCTACCATGGTGTACAGAATTTTTATCAAATTGCCATGGTCTACCAAGTAATAAGGAACATGCTTGCATAGGTACCACATCACAATCAACATAATCAGCATATGTAGAGATACTAAAATGCACACGAACAGTACGTGTTACCTTAACCTTGCCGCTGTTGTTGAACCATTGGATGTAGTAAGGATGTGGATGTGGTCTTGTGGTGAGAGAAAGCTTCTCCACCATCTCCATGCTAGCCAAGTTGTTGCAGCTCCTTCCGTCTATGATGACGCGCACAGAACGTTCCTTCATGATAGAGGCAAAGGTGTCCCGTCTTTCGATGAGATGATGGATATCGCTTTGTTGGAAGTCGACTTTGACGATCCGACTACGAAGTGCGAGGACGTCGCGCCTTAGCAATCGCTAAACCAACTCCGAGAGGTTATTGACCACGCCGGAGCATGATCAACCTGACCACGAGGGTCTGTTTCCTACGAGCAAACGAAGAACAAGCAAGAAACTAAGATTGCAATCTGGTTATTGCGAATATAAGATGAAAGCTTTATTGATCAAGGTGGGTTTCTGTGACGCCTTTGTCTGGTCGTTGAACACAAACGAAGTACGCGAAGTTGCAGCTATGGCGAACTTTTAATCTAAACAAAACCCAAAGTCTAAACGATGCCCTAAGGGCTGTATATATGGAGGAAGAGGGGGGAATTTCGTGGCCCTTGGTGGAGGGGTCCGAAATCAACCCTATCTCTTGTTTCCCCACACATACGGACTCTAAAAATATCCTATACTTATGTATTTCGAAATTACATGGGCCTGGCCCAATAATAAGGTGACGCAGCACCTAAAATAGCCTCGGGACGAAATTTATGAAGTGGCATCTTGTATATTTCGTCCAAGGCTTCATGCACCCATTATGGTGGCTTCAAAGTCCTGAAATCATCACTTGTAACTCCGTTCTTGTTCCCCTTGCGCATGCCATCATCTCCATGCTTGTTCTTGCTCCAATGTTCATCCTTCTCCAAGCTAGGCCCTTCATTTGTAAGCAAAACAAATGTATCCAATTTAGGCAGCATCATATTCTCATGAACATTAGAATCAATACCAAGAAACGAAAGTACCTGGTAATTTAGTTGGCGTGCACGAGCTCTAGTAATTGGTCCAGTATGTATAGCAGCAGGGGCTGTGGGTGTAACAATTGTATTGATGTCCTCATCAGTTTAGGAATATGGACATCATCGCGTACCTGAGGTGGTGGTGCAGGCCTACCATTACGAATATATACCTGAGGTCGACCTGCTGGTGGTGGTACAGGTGGCTGCACGTAGTGTTGATTTTGATCAACCTCATCCTCATAATCTCCCACATAATCATCCTCCTCCGCATCAGCAGCAGGAGCCACAGAAGTATCAACAGCAGCACCAACAGTTTGGCCAAACGCAAGAGGAACACGGCTTGCTCGGCGGAGGTCTGTTTCGCGACGTGGAGGTAGTCGTTGTTGTTGTTGTTGGAGAGGTGCGTTAGGTGCAGCGGGTGGTGGTGGTGGAAGACGCGCGAGCAATTCATTAAACTTGTTATCGAGCTTTGTTTCGAACGTCTTCTCAAGGCCAGTGATCTTCTCCATGGCCTCTTCAAAATTGTTCAGCACATCTTGCACATGTTCAGTCATCATTTGCTGAAACTTATCATGAAGCTCCTTGTTCGATAAATTCTCCCAGTCAATCTTGTCGGCTTGTGATCCTGGCATGGTTAGCAGCAATAGAAACACACAAGAATATGATCCTACAGACTATGAACAAGTGGTGGTGGTGGGTGTCACAAATCCGTCAAGCAAAACTCAAATTCTTACCAGTTCTTACCCAGCAACAGGCGGTGATCGGCAACCGTTGTTGATAGAGGCAAAGGTGTCCCGTCTTTCGATGAGATGATGGATATCGCTTTGGTGGCAGTCGACTTTGACGATCCGACTACGAACGTGCGAGGACGTCGCGCCTTAGCAATCGCTAAACCAACTCCGAGAGGTTATTGACCACGCCGGAGCATGATCAACCTGACCACGAGGGTCTGTTTCCTGCAAGCAAACGAAGAACAAGCAAGACACTGAGATTGCAATCTGGATATTGCGAATATAAGATGAAAGCTTTATTGATCAAGGTGGGGTTCTGTGACGCCTTTGTCTGGTCGTTGAACACAAACGAAGTACGCGAAGTTGCAGCTATGGCGAACTTTAATCTAAACAAAACCCAAAATCTAAACAGTGCCCTAAGGGCTGTATATATGGACGAAGAGAGGGGAATTTCGTGGCCCTTGGTGGAGGGGTCCGAAATCAACCCTATCTCTTGTTTCCCCACACATACAGACTCTAAAAATAGCCTATACTTATGTATTTCGAAATTACATGGGCCTGGCCCAATAAAAAGGTGACGCAGCACCTATAATAGCCTCGGGACGAAATTTATGAAGTGGCATCTTGTATATTTCGTCCAAGGCTTCATGCACCCATTATGGTGGCTTCAAAGTCCTGAAATCATCACTTGTAACTCCGTTCTTGTTCCCCTTGCGCATGGCATCATCTCCATGCTTGTTCTTGCTCCAATGTTCATCCTTCTCCAAGCTAGGCCCTTCATTTGTAAGCAAAACAAATGTATCCAATTTAGGCAGCATCATATTCTCATGAACATTAGAATCATTACCAAGAAACGAAAGTACCTGATAATTTAATTGGCGTGCGCGAGCTCTAGTAATTGGTCCCGTATATGTAGCAGTAGGGGCTGTGGGTGTAACAATGGTATTGATGTCCTCATCATCCTCCCCTTCTTGAAATGAAGTCGTCCTCGACGGAAGCTCATCTTCCTCACCCAAATGAGGCTTCAAATCTGCAATGTTAAAAGTGGGACTAACCCCAAAATCTGCAGGCAGCTCAAGTTTATATGCATTATCATTTATTTTCTCTAACACCTTAAAGGGACCATTAGCACGTGGCACTAACTTTGATTTGCGCAAATCCGAAAATCTATCCTTACGCAAATGTAACCAAACAAGATCTCCAGGTGCAAACACAACATGTTTTCTACCCTTATCTCCAGCAAGTTTATATTTAGCATTCATACGCTCAATGTTTTCCTTAGTTAACTCATGCATTTCTAAAATCAATTCAGCACGTTGTTTAGCATCAAAATTAACCTTCTCCGAAGATGGAAGAGGCAGCAAATCAATAGGTGCACGAGGTAGGAAACCATACACAACTTCAAAAGGGCACATCTTAGTAGTAGAATGCAATGAACGATTATAAGCAAATTCAATATGAGGCAAGGATTCCTCCCACATTTTCTTATTATTCTTCAAAACAGCCCTAAGCATAGTAGACAACGTTCTATTAACTACTTCAGTTTGTCCATCAGTTTGGGGGTGACAAGTAGTACTAAAAAGCAGTTTAGTCCCCAACTTAGCCCATAAACATCTCCAAAAGTGGCTAAGAAATTTAGTATCACGATCTGAAACAATAGTATTTGGCACACCATGCAAGCGAATAATTTCACGAAAGAACAAATCAGCCACAATAACAGCATCATCGCTTTTATGACATGGTATAAAGTGTGCCATTTTCGAGAATCTATCCACGACAACAAGTATGCTATCCCTCCCCTTCTTTGTTCGAGGTAAACCTAAAACAAAGTCCATAGATATATCCTCCCAAGGAACACTAGGTACAGGTAACGGCATATATAAACCATGAGGATTGAGTCGTGACTTAGCTTTTTGACATGTAGTGCATCGAGCAATAAAACGCTCAACATCCCGTCTCATCTTTGGCCAAAAGAAATGTGTAGCAAGTACGTCCTCCGTCTTCTTCACGCCAAAGTGTCCCATTAATCCTCCTCCATGCGCCTCCTGCAACAACAAAAGACGAACGGAGCTAGCTGGAATGCATAGCTTGTTAGCACGAAACACAAATCCATCGTTAACGACGAACTTGTTCCACATTCTTCCTTCTTTACAATTCTGCATTACATCTTTAAAATCAGCATCATGCACATATTGATCTTTGATGGTCTCCAAACCAAATATTTTGAAGTCAAGTTGTGAAAGCATAGTATAGCGGCGAGACAATGCATCAGCAATAACATTTTCTTTTCCCTTCTTGTGTTTAATGACATAAGGAAAAGTCTCAATGAATTAAACCCATTTAGCATGTCTACGATTCAGTTTAGCTTGACTTTTAATATGTTTCAAAGATTCATGATCAGAATGTATAACAAATTCTTTGGGCCATAAATAATGTTGCCATGTTTCTAAAGTCCGAACAAGAGCATATAATTCTTTATCATAAGTAGAATAATTCAGACTAGGCCCACTCAATTTTTCAGAAAAGTATGCAACAGGTTTGCCATCTTGTAATAACACACCTCCTAATCCAATTCAACTAGCATCACATTCAAGCTCAAAAGTCTTATTAAAATCAGGAAGTTGGAGTAAAGGAGCATGTGTCAACTTATCTTTCAATACCGTGAAGGCTTCTTCCTGTGCGGTACCCCAAACAAAAGGCACATCCTTCTTTGTAAGCTCGTTGAGAGGTGCAGCAATGGTGCTGAAATCTCTCACAAAACGCCTATAGAATCCAGCGAGGCCAAGAAAACTCCTCACTTGTGTGACCGTTTTGGGCTGCGGCCAACTCTCAATAGCTTCAATCTTGGCTTTGTCAACTTCAATTCCCTGTGGAGTAACAACATAGCCAAGAAAAGATACTCGGTCGGTGCAAAAGGTGCACTTCCCAAGGTTACCAAACAAACGTGCATCACGTAGAGCAATAAAAACAGCACGTAAATGTTCCAAATGTTCTTCCAAAGATCTGCTATAAATCAGTATATCATCAAAATAGACTACCACAAATCGTCCAATGAAAGTACGTAAAACTTCGTTCATTAGTCTCATGAAAGTACTAGGCGCATTAGTTAACCCAAAAGGCATGACTAACCACTCATATAATCCAAACTTAGTTTTAAATGCTGTTTTCCATTCATCTCCCAATTACATACGAATTTGATGGTATCCACTACGCAAATCAACTTTGGAGAATATTGTAGAGCCACTCAATTCATCAAGCATATCATCTAGCCTAGGAATAGGATGACGATAACGAATAGTAATATTATTAATGCCTCTACAATCAACACACATACGTGATGTACCATCCTTTTTCGGCACTAGAATAATAGGAACAGCACAAGGACTAAGGGATTCGCGTATATAACCTTTGTCGAGAAGCTCTTGTACTTGACGCATAATCTCCTTCGTCTCCTCTGGATTGGTACGGTATGGTGCACGGTTTGGCAGTGAAGCACCGGGAATTAAGTCAATTTGATGCTCAATCCCTCGAATAGGCGGTAATCCCGGTGGCATGTCTTGTGGAAAGACGTCAGCGAACTCCTGCAAAATGTTAGTGACAGCAGGAGGCAAAGAGGAAGGCACGTCCTCGAATGAAAATAATGCCTCTTTGCACACAAAAGCATAGCAAACAGATTTGCTGAAATCTAGCTCATCAATATCAGATTTGGTGGCAAATAAACATGCACTTTTCAATTTAATTTCAGAAGCAACACTAGATGGTTTATTATTAGGCTTCACTTGTTGCTCAAATTCTTTTGCCACAATCTGATTTTCACTCTTATTCGTCTCCTGTTTTGCTTTATTAGCTCTATTAATATCATCTTTCAAAATGGAATCAGGAGTCATAGGAAGCAAAGTAATATTTTTATCCTTATGAACAAGAGTATAGTGATTGTTTCTACCATGGTGTACAGAATTTTTATCAAATTGCCATGGTCTACCAAGTAATAAGGAACATGCTTGCATAGGTACCACATCACAATCAACATAATCAGCATATGTAGAGATACTAAAATGCACACGAACAGTACGTGTTACCTTAACCTTGCCGCTGTTGTTGAACCATTGGATGTAGTAAGGATGTGGATGTGGTCTTGTGGTGAGAGAAAGCTTCTCCACCATCTTGATGCTAGCCAAGTTGTTGCAGCTCCCTCCGTCTATTATGACGCGCACAGAACGTTCCTTCACAACTCCCTTGGTATGGAACAAATTGTGCCTCTGATTTTCCTCAGCTTGTGTGACCTGCTGATGAGGACATCAATACAATTGTTACACCCACAGCCCCTGCTGCTATACATACTGGACCAATTACTAGAGCTCGTGCACGCCAACTAAATTACCAGGTACTTTCGTTTCTTGGTAATGATTCTAATGTTCATGAGAATATGATGCTGCCTAAATTGGATACATTTGTTTTGCTTACAAATGAAGGGCCTAGCTTGGAGAAGGATGAACATTGGAGCAAGAACAAGCATGGAGATGATGGCATGTGCAAGGGAAACAAGAACGGAGTTACAAGTGATGATTTCAGGACTTTGAAGCCACCATAATGGGTGCATGAAGCCTTGGACGAAATATACAAGATGCCACTTCATAAATTTCGTCCCGAGGCTATTTTAGGTGCTGCGTCACCTTATTATTGGGCCAGGCCCATGTAATTTCGAAATACATAAGTATAGGCTATTTTTAGAGTCCGTATGTGTGGGGAAACAAGAGATAGGGTTGATTTCGGACTCCTCCACCAAGGGCCACGAAATTCCCCCCTCTTCCTCCATATATACAGCCCTTAGGGCATCGTTTAGACTTTGGGGGTTTTGTTTAGATTAAAAGTTCGCCATAGCTGCAACTTCGCGTACTTCGTTTGTGTTCAACGACCAGACAAAGGCGTCACAGAACCCCACCTTGATCAATAAAGCTTTCATCTTATATTTGCAATATCCAGATTGCAATCTTAGTTTCTTGCTTGTTCTTCGTTTGCTCGCAGGAAACAGACCCTCGTGGTCAGGTTGATCGTGCTCCGGCGTGGTCAATAACCTCTCGGAGTTGGTTTAGCGATTGCTAAGGCGCGACGTCCTCGCACGTTCGTAGTCGGATCGTCAAAGTCGACTTCCACCAAAGCGAAATCCACCATCTCATCGAAAGACGGGACACCTTTGCCTCTATCAAGTGGTATCAGATTTCCAGGTTGCTCGGTGAGATTTTACAGTTTTTCGTAGTTTAGATCGAGTCTGTCTTCATACCTATAGTCCACGAAAAAGCCACAAAAAAAATTTAGGGTTAGTTCATCATATCCGAACCAATCTGAGCCTTTGCATAATCTTTTTAGGGTTTTGCTTTGTTGAATTTGCGGTTGCATCGTCGGTCTAGTTGCTGGTCTTAGAGTCTAGTCTTTTAGAGTTTCGAGTTCTGGTCATAAGTTGTCACGCCGCCGCCGCACCATCATCATCGCCCCTGCCATCTACCACCACCGCTCCGAATCCGTATCCATATACCACCACCAATCCGTGTCCATATACCACCACCGATCCATATCCATATACTACCACCGCTACCACCACCGCTGCCATATACCACCACCATATATCTACCACCAATCCGAGTTCCTTGCTTATTAGGTTTGTTTCCGAGATCCATCTAGTTTTCGATTCGTGTTTCCTTGCCGGAGTAGGTTTCGGAAAAAAAAACGCTCAACATCCCGTCTCATCTTTGGCCAAAAGAAATGTGTAGCAAGTACGTCCTCCGTCTTCTTCACGCCAAAGTGTCCCATTAATCCTCCTCCATGCGCCTCCTGCAACAACAAAAGACGAACGGAGCTAGCTGGAATGCATAGCTTGTTAGCACGAAACACAAATCCATCGTTAACGACGAACTTGTTCCACATTCTTCCTTATTTACAATTCTGCATTACATCTTTAAAATCAGCATCATGCACATATTGATCTTTGATGGTCTCCAAACCAAATATTTTGAAGTCAAGTTGTGAAAGCATAGTATAGCGGCGAGACAATGCATCAGCAATAACATTTTCTTTTCCCTTCTTGTGTTTAATGACATAAGGAAAAGTCTCAATGAATTCAACCCATTTAGCATGTCTACGATTCAGTTTAGCTTGACTTTTAATATGTTTCAAAGATTCATGATCAGAATGTATAACAAATTCTTTGGGCCATAAATAATGTTGCCATGTTTCTAAAGTCCGAACAAGAGCATATAATTCTTTATCATAAGTAGAATAATTCAGACTAGGCCCACTCAATTTTTCAGAAAAGTATGCAACAGGTTTGCCATCTTGTAATAACACACCGCCTAATCCAATTCCACTAGCATCACATTCAAGCTCAAAAGTCTTATTAAACTCAGGAAGTTGGAGTAAAGGAGCATGTGTCAACTTATCTTTCAATACCGAGAAGGCTTCTTCCTGTGCGATACCCCAAAGAAAAGGCACATCTTTCTTTGTAAGCTCATTGAGAGGTGCAGCAATGGTGCTAAAATCTCTCACAAAACGCCTATAGAATCCAGCGAGGCCAAGAAAACTCCTCACTTGTGTGACCGTTTTGGGTTGCGGCCAACTCTCAATAGCTTCAATCTTGGCTTTATCAACTTCAATTCCCTGTGGAGTAACAACATAGCCAAGAAAAGATACTCGGTCGGTGCAAAAGGTGCACTTCCCAAGGTTACCAAATAAACGTGCTTCACGTAGAGCAATAAAAACAGCACGTAAATGTTCCAAATGTTCTTCCAAAGATCTGCTATAAATCAATATGTCATCAAAGTAAACTATCACAAATCATCCAATGAAAGCACGTAAAACTTCGTTCATTAATCTCATGAAAGTACTAGGTGCATTAGTTAACCCAAAAGGCATGACTAACCACTCATATAGTCCAAACTTAGTTTTGAATGCTGTTTTCCATTCATCTCCCAATTTCATACGAATTTGATGGTATCCACTACGCAAATCAACTTTGGAGAATATTGTAGAGCCACTCAATTCATCAAGCATATCATCTAGCCTAGGAATAGGATGACGATAACGAATAGTAATATTATTAATGCCTCTACAATCAACACACATACGTGATGTACCATCCTTTTTCGGCACTTGAATAATAGGAACAGCACAAGGACTAAGGGATTCGCGTATATAACCTTTGTCGAGAAGCTCTTGTACTTGACGCATAATCTCCTTCGTCTCCTCTGGATTGGTATGGTATGGTGCACGGTTTGGCAGTGAAGCACCGGGAATTAAGTCAATCTGATGCTCAATCCCTCGAATAGGCGGTAATCCCGGTGGCACGTCTTGTGGAAAGACGTCAGCGAACTCCTGCAAAATGTTAGTGACAGCAGGAGGCAAAGAGGAAGGCACGTCCTCGAATGAAAATAATGCCTCTTTGCATACAAAAGCATAGCAAACAGATTTGCTGAAATCTAGCTCATCAATATCAGATTTGGTGGCAAATAAACATGCACATTTCAATTTAATTTCAGAAGCAACACTAGATGGTTTATTATTAGGCTTCATTTGCTGCTCAAATTCTTTTGCCACAATCTGATTTTCACTCTTATTCGTCTCCTGTTTTGCTTTATTAGCTCTATTAGTATCATCTTTCAAAATGGAATCAGGAGTCATAGGAAGCAAAGTTATATTTTTATCCTTATGAACAAGAGTATAGTGATTGTTTCTACCATGGTGTACAGAATTTTTATCAAATTGCCATGGTCTACCAAGTAATAAGGAACATGCTTGCATAGGTACCACATCACAATCAACATAATCAGCATATGTAGAGATACTAAAATGCACACGAACAGTACGTGTTACCTTAACCTTGCCGCTGTTGTTGAACCATTGGATGTAGTAAGGATGTAGATGTGGTCTTGTGGTGAGAGAAAGCTTCTCCACCATCTCCATGCTAGCCAAGTTGTTGCAGCTCCCTCCATCTATAATGACGCGCACAGAACGTTCTTTCACAACTCCCTTGGTATGGAACAAATTGTGCCTCTGATTTTGCTCAGCTTGTGTGACCTGCACACTCAAAACACGTTGAGCAACTAAACATTCATACCTGTCAGCGTCTTCAGGAGCCATGTATTGCGTCTCATGATCAGAATCATCTCCACCATGTTCTTCACGTGTAATAAGAGCCAAAGTCTCCTCATCATAGTCACTAGCGGACTCATATCCACCATCCGCGGTAGCAATCATCACACGCGGAGATTTGCATTCTCTCGCATAATGACCTCCTCCCTTACAACGACGACAAATAATATCACTTGTGTGCCCTGTTGATGCCATGGAAGAAGAAGAACGCTGTGCAGGCCCCGCAGGTGCGCTCTTGGCAGATAATGGTGGTTGTGCCTGTTTTCTTGTATCACGGCTGGAGGTGGCACCGGATGGAGGTGCTGGTGCAGTTGAAGTAGAAGATGCACGTGGCGTCCATGATGAAGGTCGGCCTGCAGAAAAGTTAGTTCACCCCAATGCTTGTCGATCCTGCACTTCACGTTCAGCTTTACAAGCAAGATGGAATAAACGAGTGATATTAGTATACTCCTTATAGTCTAGAATGGTCTGAATCTCTCTATTTAATCCACCCAGAAAACGTGCAAGCATAGCTTCATTCTCCTCAACAATACCACATCTAATCATGCCAGTTTGTAATTCCTGATAATATTCTTCTACAGAATTTTTCCCTTGTCTTAAACGCTGTAATTTTTGAAGCAATTCACGTTGATAATATGGTGGAACCCAACGAGTACGCATAGCAGTTTTCAAAGCAGCCCAAGTAGTTGGAATAGGATATAATCTACAATGTTCAGACCACCATACACATGCAAAACTAGTGAAAGCACAAACAGCAGCAGCAACTCGTCTCTCCTCAGGATATTGTAAACATGTAAATCGTTGTTCAGTTTCTAACTCCCAAGTAAGATATATATCAGGAACATATCTACCCTCAAATGGTGGAATATTCAATTTCAGTTTAGGAATATGGACATCATCTCATACCTGAGGTGGTGGTGCAGGCCTACCATTACGAATATATACCTGAGGTCGACCTGCTGGTGGTGGTGCAGGTGGCTGCACGTAGTGCTGATTTTGATCAACCTCATCCTTATAATCTCCCACATAATCATCCTCCTCCGCATCAGCAGCAGGAGCCACAAAAGTATCAACAGCAGCACCAACAATTTAGCCAAACGCAAGAGGAACACGACTCGCTCGGCGAAGGTCTGTTTCGCGATGTGGAGGTAGTTGTTGTTGTTGTTGTTGGAGAGGTGCGTTAGGTGCAGCGGGTGGTGGTGGTGGAAGACGCGCGAGCAATTCATTAAACTTGTTATCGAGCTTTGTTTCGAACGTCTTCTCAAGGCCAGTGATCTTCTCCATGGCCTCTTCAAAATTGTTCAGCACATCTTGCACCTGTTCAGTCATCATTTGCTGAAACTTATCATGAAGCTCCTTGTTCGATAAATTCTCCCAGTCAATCTCGTCGGCTTGTGATCCTGGCATGGTTAGCAGCAATAGAAACACACAAGAATATGATCCTACAGACGACTAACAAGTGGTGGTGGTGGGTGTCACAAATCCGTCAAGCAAAACTCAAATTCTTACCAGTTCTTACGCAGCAACAGGCGGTGATCGGCAACCGTTATAGTCAAAACTCTCAAAGCTTGGATAGAGCGATTACCAGGGAGAGTCAAACGCACGATGTAGATGTATGTGGAGCTGGGAAGGCTTATAATATGGTAGCAAAAAGGGTCAGCAATAATCAATTCAGAGATGCAAAGTTGAATAAACGCTCAACGACGGTACTGTGCTGGTCCTAGGCTAGACTGTGCTAGAGACGCGAGCCTAGAACACAAACAAAATCACGGCGCGGCACGTAAACAAGGGAGGAGCACACTCTGAATTTTTTTTCTCTTTTTTTTGCACTTTTTTTTCCTCTTTTTTTTTGCTCCGCAACAAATTTTTTTCGAAAAAGTCTACAAAAGGTCTAAAAACTGCCTAGCCAGAATTTTCCAGACTTAGTTTTTTTTTGAAATTGGAACTATTTTTCTTCTACGGATGGCTCGGAAGTTGGGGAGTCCTTCTCTGTCACGACTCGGAGTATCGCGTGATCTGGAAATCGAGAACAATGCAACAATTACTGGACTCGGACTAGAACTGGTGGCGGAGATGAATCTGGTGGAACTCGGACTGGTGGCGGAGATGAATCTGGTGGAACACGGACAGGTGGCGGATATATGTTGAAGGTGAACTCGGATTGGCGTGATGGCGGCGGATATGTGGTGGCGTATATGGATTCGGATTGGCGTGAATATGTGGTGGTGGTATATGGCAACAGCGACGATGATGATGCGGTTGTGATATATGCCAGCAGCGACGTGACAACCTGTGAACAGAACTCGAAACTCTAAAAGACTAGACGCTAAGACCAGCAACTCGACACGACGATGCAACCGCAAATTCAACAAAGCAAATACAGAAAAGATTATGCAAGGCTCAGATTGGTTCGGATGGGATGAACTAACCCTAATTTTTTTTGGCTTTTTCGTGGACTATAGGTATGAAGAACAGACTCGATCTAAACTACGAAAAACTATGAAATCTCACCGAGCAACCTGGAAATCTGATACCATTTGATAGAGGCAAAGGTGTCCCGTCTTTCGATGAGATGATGGATATCGCTTTGGTGGCAGTCGACTTTGACGATCCGACTACGAACGTGCGAGGATGTCGCGCCTTAGCAATCGCTAAACCAACTCCGAGAGGTTATTGACCACGCCGGAGCACGATCAACCTGACCACGAGGGTCTGTTTCCTGCGAGCAAATGAAGAACAAGCAAGAAACTAAGATTGCAATCTGGATATTGCGAATATAAGATGAAAGCTTTATTGATCAAGGTGGGGTTCTGTGACGCCTTTGTCTGGTCGTTGAACACAAACGAAGTACGCGAAGTTGCAGCTATGGCGAACTTTTAATCTAAACAAAACCCAAAGTCTAAACGGTGCCCTAAGGGCTGTATATATGGAGGAAGAGAGGGGAATTTCGTGGCCCTTGGTGGAGGGGTCCGAAATCAACCCTGTCTCTTGTTTCCCCACACATACGGACTCTAAAAATAGCCTATACTTATGTATTTCGAAATTACATGGGCCTGGCCCAATAAAAAGGTGACGCAACACCTATAATAGCCTTGGGACGAAATTTATGAAGTGGCATCTTGTATATTTCGTCCATGGCTTCATGCACCCATTATGGTGGCTTCAAAGTCCTGAAATCATCACTTGTAACTCCGTTCTTGTTCCCCTTGTGCATGGCATCATCTCCATGCTTGTTCTTGCTCCAATGTTCATCCTTCTCCAAGCTAGGCCCTTCATTTGTAAGCAAAACAAATGTATCCAATTTAGGCAGCATCATATTCTCATGAACATTAGAATCATTACCAAGAAACGAAAGTACCTGATAATTTAATTGGCGTGCGCGAGCTCTAGTAATTGGTCCCATATATGTAGCAGTAGGGGCTGTGGGTGTAACAATGGTATTGATGTCCTCATCACGGTCGGTGCAAAAGGTGCACTTTCCAAGGTTACCAAACAAACGTGCATCACATAGAGAAATAAAAACAACACGTAAATGTTCCAAATGTTCCTCCAAAGATTTGTTATAAATCAATATGTCATCAAAGTAAACTACCACAAATCGTCCAATCAAAGCACGTAAAACTTCGTTCATTAACCTCATGAAAGTACTAGGTGCATTAGTCAACCCAAAAGGCATGACTAACCACTCATATAATCCAAACATAGTTTTAAATCTTGTTTTCCATTCATCTCCCAATTTCATACGAATTTGATGGTATCCACTACGCAAATCAACTTTGGAGAATATTGTAGAGCCACTCAATTCATCAAGCATATCATCTAGCCTAGGAATAGGATGACAATAACGAATAGTAATATTCTTAATGCCTCTACAATCAACGCACATACGCGACGTACCATCCTTTTTGGCACTAAAATGATAGGAACAGCACAAGGACTAAGGGATTCGCGTATATAACCTTTGTCAAGCAGTTCTTGTACTTGACGCATAATCTCCTTCGTCTCCTCTGGATTGGTACGGTATGGTGCACAGTTGGGTAGTGATGCACCGGGAATTAAGTCAATTTGATGCTCAATCCCTCGAATAGGTGGTAATCCCGGTGGCACGTGTTGTGGAAAGACGTCAGCGAACTCCTGCAAAATGTTAGTTACAGCAGGGGGCAAAGAGGAAGGCACGTCCTCAAATGAAAATAATGCCTCTTTGCACACAAAAGCATAGCAAACATATTTGCTAAAATCTAGCGCATCAATATCAGATTTGGTGGCAAGTAAACATGCACTTTTCAATTTAATTTCAGAAGCAACAGTAGATGGTTTATTATTAGGCTTCATTTGTTGCTCAAATTCTTTTGCCACAATATGATTTTCACTCTTATTTGTCTCCTATTTTGCTTTGTTAGCTCTATTAATATCATCTTTCAAAATGGAATCAGGAGTCATAGGAAGCAAAGTAATATTTTTATCCTTATGAACAAGAGTATACTAATTGTTTCTACCATGGTGTACAGAATTTTTATCAAATTGCCATGGTCTACCAAGTAATAAGGAACATGCTTGCATAGGTAGCACATCACAATCAACATAATCAGCATATGTAGAGATACTAAAATGCACACGAACAGTACGTGTTACCTTAACCTTGCCGCTGTTGTTGAACCATTGGATGTTGTAAGGATGTGGATGTGGTCTTGTGGTGAGAGATAGCTTCTCCACCATCTCCATGCTAGCCAAGTTATTGCAACTCCCTCCATCTATTATCACGCGACCAGAACGTTCCTTCACAACTCCCTTTGTATGGAACAAATTAAGCCTCTGATTTTGCTCAGCTTGTGTAACCTGCACACTCAAAACACGTTGAGCAACTAAACATTCATACCTTTCAGCATCTTCAGGAGCCATGTATTGCGTCTCATGATCAGAATCGTCTCCACCGTGTTCGTCACGTGTAATAAGAGCCAAAGTCTCCTCATCATAGTCACTAGCGGACTCATACCCACCATCCTCAGTAACAATCATCACACGCTTAGATGGGCATTCTCTCGCATAATGACCTCCACCCTTGCAACATCGACAAATAATATCATGTGTTTGCCCTGTTGATTTGTTGGATGAAGAAGAGCTCTTTGTAGGCCTTTGACTACCTTGGATATGACCAAAAATATTGCATATATGCATATTTGTCAGGTGATTTCTAGTGCAAACTATTCAATAATCTATTTATGTTATCCAGAACAAAAATACTTCACACACTTTTGTGTTTTGTCTAATTGCAGGTGTATGGGACATTTGTACAATCCACATATGAAGATAAGGAAGAAAGAGATGTTTATTTGCTGTCCAAAAAGTTCTCTCACGTCACTTTTGGCCCAAGAGAAGATAGAGTCCAAGTCTCTCACGTTCTGGATTCAGATTCGGACTGCACAAACATACCTGACTCAAAACGCACACAAGTTTTTCATACGGACTCCGAATTGGGTGATTCTTTTTTTGTTGGAAACTAGATTTCGTGCACTTTCCAACCCAATTGGAATCACCTTCAAATTCGTCCGGAGCGTTGAGTTGTGGACGAAACAATCTGATGCTGCAGCAGAATCCGAGTCAAACTATAAGTCCAAAGGTGTTACATCACCTCCACTTGGGCCCATTGGCCTTGTACGACCTAGATTTAGTTTTAGGCTGCCTTGGGACGTCCTCCCACCTCCTTGGCCGCCACCCCTTGCTCCTATATAAGTAGATCCATCTAGTAGCTTTTCCTTGGGATTTGTTTAGTTAAAAGTTAGCCATTGCAACTTCGTGTGCTTCGTTTGTGTCCAACGACCAGACCAAGACCACTTTTCGGATCCCCACCATTATCAATACTTCATACATATTTGCGATATTCAGATTGCTTTTATCATATTTTGCTTGTTCTTCGATTGCTTGCAGGAATAGACCTTCGTGGTCAGGTTGATCGTGCTCCGGCGTGGTCAATAACCTCTCGGAGTTGGTTTAGCGATTGCTAAGGCACAACGTCATTGCACGTTTGTAGTCGGATCGTCAAAGTCGTCTCCACCAAATCGATAGTTATCATCTCATCGAAAGATCGGGACACCCTCGCCTCTATCAAGTGGTATCAGTTTTCAGGTTGCTCGGTGAGAATTTCCAGTTTTCCTAGATTAGATTTATTTTCTTACCTATTGTCCAAGAAAAAGCCACAAAAAAGAGTTAGATCTATTCATCCTTGGTCCAAGCCAATCTGAGCCTTTGCAATTTTCTTTTCATTGCTTGCATAGTTGAATTATCGGTTGCATCGTCGTGTCGAGTTGCTGGTCTTAGTGTCTAGTTCGTTTAGAGCTTTGAGTTCTGTTCACATTAGTCACGCCACCGCTGCATCATTATCTCTTCCGCTGTTCACCACCCATCTATCAATTTCCACAACGTGCTACCCATCATTCATTGTCATAATAATAGTTGAGATCGTTCACATCTTCACTTGATCCAATCTGCATCTTATCTAGTTTGTTTTGGAAAGAGGGAGAAAAAAAGAGAAAAAAAACGAGAGAAAAAAAGGAGAAAAAAAAAGTCAGAAAAAAAAGGAGAGAAAGAAAAAAAAGTGTGAGGAAAAAAAAGAGAAGAAAAAAAAACAAAAAAATCGGCACAAACTTTTTTCAGAGGAAAGTTGGAGACAAAGTTGTTGATATATCCTGCTTGGCTGTTGTTTCACCTCATTATCTTTACTGCCGTTGTGATCTTCACTTATATCTTGCTGTCCAGAGCTACTTAGTATCCTTCATTGATGCTAGTTGTGCTACGACGTGACCTCATTAGTGTTCTAGGCTCGCGTCTCTAGTTCGGTCTAGCCTAGGACCAGCACAGTACCGTCATTGAACGTTTATTCAACATTGCATCTTTGAATTGATTATTGCTAATCTTTTGCTACCATATATAGCCAACCCAGCTCCACATATTTCTACACCGTGTATACGTACACTCCACTGGCAATCGCTTTACTCAATATTCGGAGTTACTTGACACCGCTGGTTGCCGATCACCGCCTGCTGCATGGTAAGACCTTGTAAGACATTGATATTTGCTTTACTGTGAGCGTTTTACCACCACATCCTAGTAGTTATAGGAACATTATTTTTGGGTTTTGTTTCTTGTTCTACTAATCATGGCAGGATCCAGAGTCAATTCATGGGCTTTGTCGATCGCGGGAGACGTGCCACCACCTTTGCAAATACCACAACCGTCACGAGAGGTGCACAAACATCCAAATGCACATGATCAGGTTAATGTATCTATACCACCATTTAATGGCCGTTTTAAACCTGCTTTATATATTGAATGGGAGTTCGACATAAAAAATATATTTGCTTCCCATAATTTCAATGAACATAAAAAGGTTAAGGTTGCGGTTGGTTCTTTCACTGGTTATGCTTTGGTTTGGTGGAGTGAATATTGTCGGTTACACCCTGATTATATACCTACTACTTGGGATGATTTGAAACTTGCCATGCGACATACTTTCGTCCCTGCTTATTATACTCGTGACATGATTAAGAAGTTGCAACACTTCAAACAAGGTAGTGAAACTGTAACAAAATATTATGATGATTTACAAACTACCTTGTTGCATTCCTCTTTAGAAGAAAGTGAAGATGATTTTATGGATAGATTTTGGGGAGGATTAAACTGTGATATTCAAGAGATACTAATTCATGAAGAGTGTTATCCTATGGACCATTTGTTTCATCTTGCTTGCAAAGCTGAATAGGAAATAAAACGACGTGTTGGCCACGAGGAGAACAAGCGCACGGTGCACATTCCAAGAGTTGATATGATTGTTCCTTCAACTACTAGGCATACTATGACAACCACATCCGTTGTTGTCAGGACTACATCACCTCCACCATGTGACACATCTCCCCCGAGAGTGGCTACATCATCTGAGTTGATCATAAGAGGTAATGACAAAGGTACTGATCTTCCATCTCTACATGAGAATGATGAATGCCTTGTTAATTTGAATGCACCATCTGATGAGCTACCCACTACTTTGATCACACCACCTATTTTAGAGGACTACGTTGATAATTTGACTTTGCCATGTGATCAAACAACTGAAATACCAACAATTTTGAGTGCACCCATTGAATTAACTATTGATGCAAAAGAACCAATGTTTAATCATTTTGATATGACCTCTAATCTTGGTGATGATTCTGTGTTGAATGACTTATTGCATGTTTGCTTATTTAAGCATGTTGTAGCATGTAAATTTGATGCAAGTAAGGTTTATTCACCAATGTTGGGATGGTTTAATGATGACAATTGTCAATCTTTTGAAATGAATAAGAGCTTCACTTATATGTGCAAACTGAGTTGCAATATTTTCATGCCTTCTACTTCTTGTGCTAATTTTTTGGCTTTAGATTTTATGAACTATGCAAGTTACTCATCTATTCATGTGTCATATATGCAAAAATCAAGGGAAGTAAAAATGGATGACATATACATATACAACATGTACACCTTGTCTCTTTTGTTAGCCACATTTCATATTAAGCAACGCCGAGGACGGCTTTATTTTCAAGAAGGGGAGGATGATGAGGACATGACTACCTTGGATATGACCAAAAATATTGCATATATGCATATTTGTCAGGTGATTTCTAGTGCAAACTATTCAATAATCTATTTATGTTATCCAGAACAAAAATACTTCACACACTTTTGTGTTTTGTCTAATTGCAGGTGTATGGGACATTTGTACAATTCACATATGAAGATAAGGAAGAAAGAGATGTTTATTTGCTGTCCAAAAAGTTCTCTCACGTCACTTTTGGCCCAAGAGAAGATAGAGTCCAAGTCTCTCACGTTCTGGATTCAGATTCGGACTGCACAGACATACCTGACTCAAAACGCACACAAGTTTTTCATACGGACTCCGAATTGGGTGATTCTTTTTTTGTTGGAAACTAGATTTCGTGCGCTTTCCAACCCAATTGGAATCACCTTCAAATTCGTCCGGAGCGTTGAGTTGTGGACGAAACAATCTGATGCTGCAGTAGAATCCGAGTCAAACTACAAGTCCAAAGGTGTTACATCACCTCCACTTGGGCCCATTGGCCTTGTACGACCTAGATTTAGTTTTAGGCTGCCTTGGGACGTCCTCCCACCTCCTTGGCCGCCACCCCTTGCTCCTATATAAGTAGATCCATCTAGTAGCTTTTCCTTGGGATTTGTTTAGTTAAAAGTTAGCCATTGCAACTTCGTGTGCTTCGTTTGTGTCCAACGACCAGACCAAGACCACTTTTCGGATCCCCACCATTATCAATACTTCATACATATTCGCGATATTCAGATTGCTTTTATCATATTTTGCTTGTTCTTCGATTGCTTGCAGGAATAGACCTTCGTGGTCAGGTTGATCGTGCTCCGACGTGGTCAATAACCTCTCGGAGTTGGTTTAGCGATTGCTAAGGCACAACGTCGTTGCACGTTTGTTGTCGGATCGTCAAAGTCATCTCCACAAAATCGATAGTTATCATCTCATCGAAAGATCGGGACACCCTCGCCTCTATCACAGAAGGTGTGCTCTTGGCAGATAGTGGTGATTGTGCCTGCTTTATTGTATCACAGATGGAGCTGGCAGCCGACGGAGGTGCCGGTGTAGCAGAACGTGTGGAAGTAGATGATGCACGTGGTGTCCATGATGAAGGTCGACCTGCAGAAAAGTTAGTCCGCGCCAATGCCTGTCGATCCTGCATTTCACGTTCAGCTTTACAAGCAAGATGGAATAAACGAGTGATATTAGTATACTCCTTATACTCTAGAATGGTTTGAATCTCTCTATTTAATCCACCCATAAAACGTGCAAGCATAGCTTCATTCTCCTCAACAATACCTCATCTAATGATGCCAGTTTGCAATTCCTGATGATATTCTTCTACAGAATTTTTTCCTTGTCTTAAACGCTATAATTTTTAAAGTAATTCACGTTGATAATATGGTGGAACCCAACGAGTACGCATAGAAGTTTTCAAAGCAGCCCAAGTAGCTGGAATAGGATATAATCTACAATGTTCAGACCACCAAACACATGCAAAGCTAGTGAAAGCACAAACAACAGCAGGAACACGTCTCTCCTCAGGATATTGCAAACATGTAAATCGTTGTTCAGTTTCTAACTCCCAAGTAAGATATATATCAGGAACATATCTACCCTCAAATGGTGGAATATTCAATTTCAGTTTAGGGAGATGGTCATGATCTCGTACCTGAGGGGGAGCCCTAACATTGCCATTATTTGCATGTGCACGACCTGGTGGTTGTGGTGCCGGTGGTTGCACGTAGTTCTGATTTTGATCAACCTCATCGTCATAATCTCCCACATAATCATCCTCCTCCACATCAGCAGCAGGAGCCGCAGAAGTATCAACAGCAGCACCAGCAGTTTGGCCAGGCTGAAGAGGGACACGGCCTGCTCGGCGGAGGGCTGTTTCCCAATGTGGAGGTAGTCGGTGTTGTTGCTGTTGGTGCAGAGGTGCGGCGGGAGTAGCCGGTGGTGGACAACGCGAAAGCAATTCAGCAAACTTGTTATCGAGCTTCGTTTCAAACGTCTTCTCCATGCCATCTATCTTCTCCATGGCCTTTTCAAATCTGTTTAGCACATCTTCCACCTGTCCACTCATCATTTGCTGAAACTTATCATGTAACTATTTGTTCGTCATGTTCTCCCAGTCAATCGCGTCGGGTTGTGATCCTGCCATGGTTAGCAGCAATAGAAACACACAAGAATATGAACCTACAGACTACTAGAAAACGGCGATGGTGGAGTGTCACAAATCCGTCAAGCAAATCTCAAATTCTTACCAGTTCTTACCCAGCAGCAGGCGGTGACCGGCAACCGTCGTAGTCAAAACTCTCAAAGCTTGGATAGAGCGATTACCAGGGAGAGTCAAACGCACGACGTAGATATATGTGGAGCTAGGAAGGCTTATAATATGGTAGCAAAAGGGGTCAGCAATAATCAATTCAGAGATGCAAAGTTGAATAAATGCTCAATGACGGTACTGTGCTGGTCCTAGGCTAGACCGTGCTAGAGACGCGAGCCTAGAACACTAACAAAATCACGGCGCTGCACGTAAACAAGGGAAAAGCACACTCTGGAACTTTTTTTTCGCTTTTTTTGCGCTCTTTTTTTTGCGAAAAATCACTATAATGGCGAGTGTCTCAAAACTCTTCCCTCGTCAAACTGATAGGATGGGCACGAATTTTTTTTTTGACTTTTTTTCAGAAATCAGGGCAGCGACGACGAAAAAGTGCGACAAAAAATCACTATGATGGCACGTGGCTCAAAAGACTCAGAAAAGCCTAAAAATAGGATAGGGAAAAAATATTTTTGGTCGCCGAAATTTTGGCCTAAAAACTGCCCGGGGGTCTCCAGACTCTTTTATTGAGACCTACGCAGGCAAGGAAACACGAATCGGAATTTAGATTGATCTCAAAAAGAAAACTAATATGAGAAGAACTCGGATTGGTGGTGGATATATGGTTGTGGTATATGGCAGCGGTGGTGGTATATGGTAGCGATGGTGGTATATGGATACAGATTGGTGGTGGTATGTGGATACGGAGTGGTGGTGGTATATGGATACGGATTCAGAGCGGTGGCGGATAAGCAATGGTGGTAGATGGCAAGGCGATGATGATGGTGCGGCGGCGGCGTGACAACTTATGACCAGAACTCGAAACTCTAAAGGACTAGACTCTAAGACCAGCAACTTGACACGACGATGCAACCGCAAATTCAACAAAGCAAAAACCCTAAAAAGATTATGCAAAGGCTCAGATTGGTTCGGATATGATGAACTAACCCTAATTTTTTTGTGGCTTTTTCGTGGACTGTAGGTATGAAGAACAGACTCGATCTAATCTACGAAAAACTATAAAATCTCACCGAGCAACCTGGAAATCTGATACCACTTGATAGAGGCAAAGGTGTCCCGATGTTTCGATGAGATGGTGGCTATCATTTTCTGTGGGAGTCGACCTTGACGATCCGACTACGAACGTGCGAGACGTCGCGCCTTAGCAATCGCTAAACCAACTTCTGAGGGTTATTGACCACGCCGGAGCACGATCAACCTGACCACGAGGGTCTGTTTCCAGCAAGCAAACGAAGAACAAGCAAGAAACTGAGATTGCAATCTGGATATTGCGAATATAAGATGAAAGCTTTATTGACCAAGGTGGGGTTCTGTGACGCCTTGGTCCGGTCGTTGAACACAAACGAAGTACGCGAAGTTGCAGCTATGGCAAACTTTTAATCTAAACAAAACCCAAAGTCTAAACGATGCCCTAACGGCTGTATATATGGAGGAGAGAGGGGAATTTCGTGGCCCTTGGTGGAGAGGTCGGAAACCAACCCTAACTCTTGTTTCCCCACACATACGGACTCTAAAAATAGCCTATACTTAAGTACTTCGAAAATACATGGGCCTGGCCCAATAATAAGGTGACGCAGCACCTAAAATAGCCTCTGGACGAAATTCATGAAGTGGCATCTTGTATATTTCGTCCCATGCTTCATGCACTCATTATCGTGGCTTCAAAGTCATGGAATCATCACTTGTAACTCCGTTCTTGTTCCCCTTGCGCATGCCATCATCTCCATGCTTGAACATGCTCCAAGGTTCATCTTTCTTGTCCAAGCTAGGCCCCTAATTTGTAAGCAAAACAAATGTATCCAATTTAGGCAGCATCATATTCTCATGAACATTAGAATCGTTACCAAGAAACGGAAGTACCTGATAATTCAATTGGCGTGCGCGAGCTCTAGTAATCGGTCCAGTATGTATGGCAGCAGGGGCTGTGGGTGTAACAATGGTATTGATGTCCTCATCATACCCTACATCATCTTGGTATCAGAGCAAGGTTGATCATGAATTTGGAGCCCCCACCCCTCTTTTTCTAGCCTTCTTTTGCTTGATTTCGTCCTAAATTCGAAAATCCCCACCAAAAATAGCCCCAAAATTTTGTTGGTGATGTAGTTGTTCGCGTCGTCGTTGTTGTCGAAGACCGGAGATGAAATGCCTTGCCTATCCATCACAAGACCCGAGCCAATATGAGTGGGAGAAAGAGAAGAAAGAATACCAAATTTACCTTGACCGAAGTTGAAGGTGGATCAATGATCACTCCAATGTGGAACAAGGAAATAGCACAATTGGTACCAATTCTTGTTGGTTTCTCACACCTACACAAATAAGGCTTATGGTGGAGCTCGGTGAGGATAGTGGCACAAAAATTTGATGTAAAATGTTAGTAAGAGTCAATAATGTTGATAGAGATTCACAAATTCGCAAGTGAAACAAGTAGACCAATAGCAATATGTGGCACACAGAAACACACACACGGATAGATAAATGGGGTCGTGCTACCAAGGATGAGCTCAGAATGTGGAATCCATGGAAAAGGCTCGTGTTGCACAACTCAATAGAGATGCTAGCACGATTGCTCTATAAGAGGATACGACACTTGTGCACAACCTAGAAGATGCAAAATAGATAAACTTTTTATCCCAAGTATGCTATGTGTATGATGTTCCGATGGTATGATCCAAGATGATCGGATATGACAATGTGGTATGATGCTATGGCTATTGCTTACAAGCTCTTTGCTCTCTTTTTCTTTTGCTTAAAAGCCTATTCTCTCTTTTTTGTATGGCCACTTTGCGACATGCACAAACCAAGATACCTATTGTGTATATGCGGGAACAAACTTGAGGCACAAGGGATGATATGATACCGATATGATATGGTATGTATGCAATGTATCGTGTAGATCACTAATGTGCACAAGTAACGTTGCCGGCAATACTCAAATGGCTAGTCTCGATAGGCAAGTGACGCAAAATGGGCTAGGGGTTATCAATGCAATTGCAAGGGAATATACAATGGAGGGATACCACGATACCAAGATGATATGGAGGATACCGTCCATGGCGATGATGAGTGGCGGTGATCTTGATGGAGATACCAAGATGATAGAGACTCGTCCCTAAGTAGCCGAAACACCTTAGGAAACGAAAAAAACCGCAAACTCAAAATCTCAAATGTCAAATGGGGTAGCGGGAATGCGGTGGTGGTAGCGGAAGCTCAATGGGATTGCGGAAATGACAATGATGGGTTGTGGAGTACGCAATGCGGAAGTCGAGAGTCAGGTGGTGGACTATACATGGTGTCGGAGTTGGAAGCACGGTACCTAAGTAGCCGAAACACCTTAGGAGACACAACTCACAACACAAACAAAATTGGGTTGAGTCGGGGTGGCGGAAGTGTATAGTGGTCAAGCCTATGCGGTAGTGGTGGTGGTGGGTGATGAAGAAGCAATCGTCCCTAAGTAGCCTAGACACCTTAGGAGACTCAAATCACTCCTCAAGCAACCACTAATGCGATGGGGATCAATATTGGTTAGGTTGCGGAAGTCGGTGGTGGAGTAGCGGAGGATGTTGTGGAAGCCCTAGGCAAAGGTGCCAAAGTTCCAAAAATTTTATGGGGTCAAATAGTTTTGGTAGTATTTTTTTGGAAGGGGGATGTCAAGAGCTTTTCAACGAGCTAAAGAATGCGAAAATCGGACTCCGGATGAATTAGTTATGGACAAAACGGTGAAACAGGGATGGCTGAGATGTCAGGGGCCGGACATCCGTGCTCGGGGCCGGAAATCCGGGACCTGATGTCCAGAACCGTGTAGATTTTATGCACCAGGAGCCGGATGTCCGGCTTGGGGCCCGGATGTCTGGCCTGAGGCCCGGATGTCCGGCCCGACGATTCCAAATCGGGATTTGGACTTCGAAACTCGATTTGGGGCGGAAATTGATGAATTGGGGGGCAAGATTGGATGGATTTCGTGGATGGAAGGTGGGTAAATTGGGGATATGCTAGATCCACTCGAAACCAAGCAAATCCATGGATCAAATCCAACAAAACTTCGTCAAAACCAACAAATCGCAAAAAAAATTGGGGCTATTTTTGGTGGGGATTTTCGAATTTAGGACGAAATCAAGCAAAAGAAAGCTAGAAAAAGAGAGGTGGGGGCTCCAAATTCGTGATCAATCTTGATCTGATACCAAGATGATGTAGGGTAGAACCCTAGTGGCCCGATCTTTCACGAAAGGAGCGGATCCCGCGATGAACACGAAGAACACGAGGGGGAAAACAAGGGGAATCGCGAGGGGAAACACGAGAGAACGCTCAAACCAACAAGAATGATCACACATGCGCTAGATCCATGAACACAATGGGAGATACAAGATCCAAAGTCAACAACAGACGATACAAGAGGTAACCGGTTCTTCTCCGTGAGGAGGTCTTGAATCCACAAGGGGATCTTCCCGTGAGGGGTCTTGAATCCAAGGTGGATCTTCTCCGTAGAGGCCGCGGTCTCTCTCCTGGAGTAGATCCGATATGGATGAGTGAAGCTCTATCTCTCAAATGAGCTATCACAACGCTAACCCTAAAATGTAGGTCGAAGGGGAGTATATATAGTCTAAGGGGCGAAGGGGTACATGGGCCACGGCCTAGATGCGCTGCACGCAGGCAGGGGGGGCGGATGTCCGGGCATCGGGCCGGATGTCCGGGCCTTCCCGAGACGCCGGATGTCCGGGCGCTGGGGCCGGATGTCCGGGCTGGCAGGGTCCAACCTTGTTCCTCTCTGGAATGGCGGGGTCTGGATTTCCGGGCTGGAGGCCGGATGTCCGGGGGCTCGGGACGCGCCGGATGTCCGGGCTGGTCGCCGGATGTTCGGGCCCTGTAGACTTGGCTGCTGGCTCCTTGCTGCTGGTGACACGTCCAGGGGCCGGATGTCTGGGCCAGGGCCGGCTGTCCGGGTCCTGGAAGCTGTCTCCGTCTTCTTCCGTCGTCGCTTCCATGCCTCCCTCGCGGATGGTGTAGTTGTTCCTTGGCGCTTGCACTCCTCCTCGTCATCCGTAGTGTTCCAACAATACCTATGCATGCACACGAGAGGGGTATTAAGTAGTATACCATCCTCGAAGGGGTCAAGTGCGCACGTGTAAAGGAGATGATTCACCTTTGGGTATGTCAAGTAGATGTCGCATGTGTCACTCACCAAACGGACTCTTGACATGGTGATGTCCATAGGATGCTCCGCATCACATCTTGTATATTTTGTCCAAGGCTTCATGCACTCATTATGGTGGCTTCAAAGTCCTGGAATCATCACTTGTAACTCCGTTCTTATTCCCCTTGCACATGCCATCACCTCCATGCTTGAACTTGCTCCAAGGTTCATCTTTCTTGTCCAAGCTAGGCCCTCAATTGTAAGCAAAACAAATGTATCCAATTTAGGCAGCATCATATTCTTATGAACATTAGAATCGTTACCAAGAAACGAAAGTACCAAATAATTCAATTGGCGTGCGCGAGCTCTAGTAATTGGTCCAGTATGTATAACAGCAGGGGTTGTGGGTGTAACAATGATATTGATGTCCTCATCATCCTCCCCTTCTTGAAATGAAGTCGTCCTTGACGAAAGCTCATCTTCCTCACCCAAATAAGGCTTCAAATCTGCAATGTTAAAAGTGGGACTAACCCCAAAATCTGCAGGCAGCTCGAGTTTATATGCATTATCATTTATTTTCTCTAACACCTTAAAAGGACCATCAGCACGTGGCATTAGCTTTGATTTGCGCAAATTAGGAAATCTATCTTTACGCAAATGTAACCAAACAAGATCTCCAGGTGCAAACACAACATGTTTTCTACCCTTATCTCCAGCAAGTTTATATTTAGCATCCATACGCTCAATGATTTCCATAGTTAACTCATTCATTTTTAAAATCAATTCAGCACGTTCTTTAGCATCAAAATTAACCTTCTCCGAAGATGGAAGAGGCAACAAATCAATAGGTGCACGAGGTAGGAAACCATACACAATTTCAAAAGGCCACATCTTAGTAGTAGAATGCAATGAACGACTATAAGCAAATTCAATATGAGGCAAGCATTCTTCCCACATATTCTTATTATTCTTCAAAACAACCCTAAGCAAAGTAGACAAAGTTCTATTGACTACTTCAGTTTGTCCATCAGTTTGGGGGTGACAAGTAGTACTAAAAAGCAGTTTAGTCCCCAACTTAGCCCATAAACATCTCCAAAAGTGCTTAAGAATTTAGTATCATGATCTGAAACAATAGTATTTGGCACACCATGCAAGCGAATAATTCCACGAAAAAACAAATCAGCAACATTAACAGCATTATCGCTTTTATGACATGGTATAAAGTGTGCCATTTTCGAGAACCTATCCACGACAACAAATATGATATCCCTCCCCTTCTTTGTTCGAGGTAAAAACAAAGTCCATAGATATATCCTCCAAAGGAACACTAGGTACAGGCAAAGGCATATATAAACCATGAGGATTGAGTCGTGACTTAGCTTTTTGACATGTAGTGCAGCAAGCAATAAAACGCTCAACATCTCGTCTCATCTTTGGCCAAAAGAAATGTGTAGCAAGTATATCCTCCGTCTTTTTGACGCCAAAGTGTCCCATTAATCCTCCTCCATGTGCCTCCTGCAACAACAAAAGATGAACCGAGCTAGCTGGAATGCATAGCTTGTTAGCACGAAACACAAATCCATCATTAAGAATGAACTTTTTCCAAGTTCTCCCTTCCTTACAATTCTGCAATACATCTTTAAATTCAGCATCATGCACATATTGATCTTCGATGGTCTCCAAACCAAATATTTTAAAGTCAAGTTGTGAAAGCATAGTATAACGACAAGACAATGCATCAGCAATAACATTTTCCTTACCCTTCTTGTGTTTAATGAAATAAGGAAAAGTCTCAATGAATTCAACCCTTTTAGCATGTCTACGGTTCAGTTTTGCTTGAATTTTAATGTGTTTCAAAGATTCATGATCAGAATGTATAACAAATTCCTTGGGCCATAAATAATGTTACCATGTTTCTAAGGTCCGAACAAGAGCATATAATTCTTTGTCATAAGTAGAATAGTTCACACTAGGCCCACTCAATTTTTTAGAAAAGTATGCAACAGGTTTGCCATCTTGTAATAACACACCTCCTAATCCAATTCCACTAGCATCACATTCAAGATCAAAAGTCTTATTAAAATCAGGAAGTTGGAGTAAAGGAGCATGTGTCAACTTATCTTTCAATACCGTGAAGGCTTCTTCCTGTGCGGAACCCCAAACAAAAGGCACATCCTTCTTTGTAAGCTCGTTGAGAGGTGCAGCAATGGTGCTAAAATCTCTCACAAAACGCCTATAGAAATCGGTGAGGCCAAGGAAACTCCTCACTTGTGTGACCGTTTTGGGCTGCGGCCAACTCTCAATAGCTTCAATCTTGGCTTTATCAATTTCAATTCCTTGTTGAGTAACAACATAGCCAAGAAAAGATACTCGGTCGGTGCAAAAGTTGCACTTTCCAAGGTTACCAAACAAACGTGCATCACGTAGAGCAATAAAAATAGCACGTAAATGTTCCAAATGTTCCTCCAAAGATTTGCTATAAATCAATATGTCATCAAAGTAAACTACCACAAATCGTCCGATGAAAGCACGTAAAACTTTGTTCATTAACCTCATGAAAGTACTAGGTGCATTAGTTAACCCAAAAGGCATGACTAACCACTCATATAATCCAAACTTAGTTTTAAATGTTGTTTTCCATTCATCTGCCAATTTCATACGAATTTGATGGTATCCACTACGCAAATCAACTTTGGAGAATATTGTAGAGCCACTCAATTCATCAAGAATATCATCTAGCCTAGGAATAGGATGACGATAACAAATAGTAATATTATTAATGCCTCTACCATCAACACACATACGTGACGTACCATCCTTTTTCGGCACTAAAATGATAGGAACAACACAAGGACTAAGGGATTCGTGTATATAACCTTTGTCGAGCAGTTCTTGTACTTGACGCATAATCTCCTTCGTCTCCTCTGGATTGGTACAGTATGGTGCACGGTTGGGTAATGATGCACCGGGAATTAAGTCAATTTGATGCTCAATCCCTCGAATAGGTGGTAATCCCGGTGGCACGTCTTGTAGAAAGACGTCAGCGAACTCCTGCAAAATGTTAGTGATAGCAGGAGGCAAAGAGGAAGGCACGTCCTCGAATGAAAATAATGCCTCTTTGCACACAAAAGCATAGTAAACAGATTTGCTAAAATCTAAATCATTAATATCAGATTTGGTGGCAATTAAACATGCACTTTTCAATTTAATTTCAGAAGCAACACTAGATGGTTTATTATTAGGCTGCATTTGTTGCTCAAATTCTTTTGCCACAATCTGATTTTCACTTTTATTTTTCTCCTGTTTTGCTTTATTTGCTCTATTAATATCATCTTTCAAAATGGAATCAGGAGTCATAGGAAGTAAAGTAATATTTTTTATCCTTATGAACAAGAGTATACTGATTGTTTCTACCATGGTGTACAGAATTTTTATCAAATTGCAATGGTCTACCAAGTAATAAGGAACATGCTTGCATAGGTACCACATCACAATCAACATAATCAGCATATCTAGAGATACTAAAATGGACACGAACAGTACGTGTTACCTTAACCTTGCCACTGTTGTTGAACCATTGGATGTAGTAAGGATGTGGTCTTGTGGATGTAATCCGAATCATCTTCATGAGGACATCAATACCGTTGTTACACCCACAGCCCCTGCTGCTATACATACTGGACCAGTTACTAGAGCTCGCGCACGCCAATTGAATTATTAGGTACTTTTGTTTCTTGGTAACGATTCTAATGTTCATGAGAATATGATGCTGCCTTAATTGGATACATTTGTTTTGCTTACAAATGAAGGGCCTAGCTTGGACAAGAAAGATGAACCTTGGAGCAAGTTCAAGCATGGAGATGATGGCATGCGCAAGGGGAACAAGAACGGAGTTACAAGTGATGATTCCAGGACTCTGAAGCCACCATAATGAGTGCATGAAGCATGGGACAAAATATACAAGATGCCACTTCATAAATTTCGTCCATAGGCTATTCTAGGTGTTGCATCACCATATTATTGGGCCAGCCCCATGTATTTTCGAAGTACTTAAGTATAGGCTGTTTTTAGATTCCGTATGTGTGGGGAAACAAGAGTTAGGGTTGGTTTCGGACCCCTCCACCAAGGGCCACGAAATTCCCCCTCTCTCCTCCATATATACAGCCTTTAGGGCATCGTTTAGACTTTGGGTTTTGTTTAGACTAAAAGTTCGCCATAGCTGCAACTTCACGTCCTTCGTTTGTGTCCAACGACCAGACCAAGACGTCACAGAACCCCACCTTCATTAATAAAGCTTTCCTCTTTTATTCGCAATATCCAGATTGCAATCTCAGTTTCTTGCTTGTTCTTCATTTGCTCGCAGGAAATAGACCCTCGTCGTCAGGTTGATCGTGCTCCGGCGTGGTCAATAACCCTCGGAAGTTGGTTTAGCGATTGCTAAGGCGCGACGTCTTCGCACATTCGTAGTCGGATCGTCAAAGTCGACTCCCACAGAAAACGATATCTATCTCATCGAAACATCGGGACACCTTTGCCTCTATCAAGTGGTATCAGATTTCCAGGTTGCTCGGTGAGATTTTCCAATTTTTCATAGTTTAGATTGAGTCTGTTCTTCATACCTACAGTCCACGAAAAAAGCCAACAAAAAATTTAGGGTTAGTTCATCATATCTGAACCAATCTGAGCCTTTGCATAGTCTTTTTAGAGTTTTGCTTTGTTGAATTTACGGTTGCATCGTCGTGTCGAGTTGCTGGTCTTAGCGTCTAGTCCCTTAGAGTTTCGAGTTCTATTCACAGGTTGTCACGCCGCCGCCACACCATCGTCATCATCATTGTCATATACCACCACCCCACCATATACATCGCCGCTGCCATATACAACCACCAATCCGAGTCCACATATACCATCGCCATATACAATCACCAATCCGAGTCCACATATACCATCGCCATATAGAACAACCAGTCCGAGTTCCACCAGATTCATCGCCGCCACCAGTCCGAGTTCCACTAGATTCATCACCGCTACCAGTCCTAGTCTGAGTCCAGTATTTGTTGCTTTGTTTTCGAGTTCCAGATCACGCGATACTTCGAGTCGTGACAGAGTGGGAGTCCTGAGATTCTGTGCTACCCACAGAAGAAAAATAGTTCCAAACTCCAAAAAAAACTAAGTCTGGAAAATTCTAGCTAGGCAGTTTTTAGACCATTTGTAGACTTTTTCGAAAAAAAATTGTTGCGGAGCAAAAAAAGAGGGAAAAAGTGCAAAAAAAGTGAAAAAAAAACAGAGGGTGCTCCTCCCTTGTTTACGTGTCGCACCGTGATTTTGTTCGTGTTCTAGGCTCGCGTCTCTAGTACGGTCTAGCCTAGGACCATCACAGTACCGTCGTTGAGCGTTTATTCAACTTTGCATATCTGAATTGATTATTGCTGACCTTTTTGCTACCATATTATAAGCCTTCCCAGCTCCACATACATCTACATCGTGCGTTTGACTCTCCCTGGTAATCACTCTATCCAAGCTTTGAGAGTTTTGACTACGACGGTTGCCGATCACTGCCTGCTGCTGCGTAAGAACTGGTAAGAATTTGAGATTTGCTTGACGGATTTGTGACATTCACCACCACCTCTTGTTAGTAGTCTGTAGGATCATATTCTTGTGTGTTTCTATTGCTCCTAACCATGGCAGGATCACAAGCCGACGAGACTAACTAGGAGAACATGACGAATAAGGAGTTGCATGATAGATTTCAACAAATGATGAGTGGACAGGTGCAAGATGTGCTAAACAGATTTGAAGAGGCCATGGAGAAGATAGATGGCATGGAGAAGACATTCGAAAAACAAGTTTAATGAATTGCTGGCGAGTCTTCCACCACCACCACTGGCTGCCCTAACGCACCGCTACAACAACAACAAAAACAACAACAACAACAACAGCAACAACAACAACAAGGTCACTTTCCAAATCAAGTCGGACGAGCACAGCGCGTTCCCATTGACCCTGGCCAAAATTCTATGATGTAGGGTAGAACCCTAGTGGCCCGATCTTTCACGAAAGGAGGGGATCCCGCGAAGAACGTGATAGAGGCTAAGGTGTCCCGATGTTTCCATGAGATGGTGGCTATCGTTTTCTGTGGGAGTCGACCTTGACGATCCGACTAAGAACGTGCGAGACGTCGCGCTTTAGCAATCGCTAAACCAACTTCCGAGGGTTATTGACCACGCCGGAGCACGATCAACCTGACCACGAGGGTCTGTTTCCTGCGAACAAACGAAGAACAAGCAAGAAACTGAGATTGCAATCGGGATATTGCGAATATAAGATGAAAGCTTTATTGATCAAGGTGGGGTTCTGTGACGTCTTGGTCTGGTCGTTGGACACAAACGAAGTACGCGAAGTTGCAGCTATGGCGAACTTTTAATCTAAACAAAACCCCAAAGTCTAAACGATGCCCTAAGGGCTGTATATATGGAGGAAGAGGGGGGAATTTCGTGGCCCTTGAGGGTGGGGTCCGAAACCAACCCTAACTCTAGTTTCCCCACACATAAGGACTCTAAAAATAGCCTATACTTAAGTATTTCGAAATTACATGGGCTTGGCCCATTAATAAGGTGATGCAGCACCTAGAATAGCCTATGGACGAATATTATGAAGTGGTGGTGAGGACATGACTACCTTGGATATGACCAAAAATATTGCATATATGCATATTTGTCAGGTGATTTCTAGTGCAAACTATTCAATAATCTATTTATGTTATCCAGAATAAAAATACTTCACACACTTTTGTGTTTTGTCTAATTGCAGGTGTATGGGACATCTGTACAATCCACATATGAAGATAAGGAATAAAGAGATGTTTATTTGCTGTGCAAAAAGTTCTCTCACGTCACTTTTGGCCCAAGAGAAGATAGAGTCCAAGTCTCTCGCGTTCTGGATTCAGATTCGGACTGCGCAGACATACCTGACTCAAAACGCACACAAGTTTTTCATACGGACTCCGAATTGGGTGATTCTTTTTTTGTTGGAAACTATATTTCGTGCACTTTCCAACCCAATTGGAATCACCTTCAAATTCGTCCGGAGCGTTGAGTTGTGGGCGAAACAATCTGATGCTGCAGCAGAATCCGAGTCAAACTACAAGTCCAAAGGTGTTACATCACCTCCACTTGGGCCCATTGGCCTTGTACGACCTAGATTTAGTTTTACGCTGCCTTGGGACGTCCTCCCACCTCCTTGGCCGCCACCCCTTGCTCCTATATAAGTAGATCCATCTAGTAGCTTTTCCTTGGGATTTGTTTAGTTAAAAGTTAGCCATTGCAACTTCGTGTACTTCGTTTGTGTCCAACGACCAGACCAAGACCGCTTCCGGATCCCCACCATTATCAATACCTCATATACATTTGCAATATTCAGATTGCTTTATCATATTCTTGCTCGTTCTTCGATTGCTTGCAGGAATAGACCTTCGTGGTCAGGCTGGCCATGCTTCCGGCGTCGTCAGTAACCTCGGGAGATTGGTTTAGCGATTGCTAAGGCGCAACGTCGTGCACGTTTGTAGTCGGATTGTCAAAGTCGTCTCCACCAAATCGATAGTTATCATCTCATCGAAAGATCGGGATCCTCGCCTCTATCAAGTGGTATCGAAAGAAAAAAAGGAAAGAAAAAAAAAGAGAAAAAAGAATATAAAGAAAAAAAGAGAGAAAAAAGGAAAGAAAAAAAAAACAAAAAGAGGGAGAAGAAAAAGAAAAAAAAGCGTGAGAAAAAAAATAGAGAAGAAAAAAAATTGGATCTATCTAGAATCAATCTCGTACCTGAATTCGGATTGGAATCTGTTTTGCGCACTGTTCAGTAAAACAGGTGTATCTTCCTCATATGAAGTCCGTTTTGGCTCCGTGAGTACTCAAATTGAAGATAGCGACGAGCCACATCTAAATAGTTGCAGAAGCAAGTTCAATATTTGACACCTCAAAATCGGCTTCTAAATAGGTCTTTTTGCCCTCCGAAGTTCGTGAACACAGCTTGTTCCAATTTTTTAGGCCAGTTTTAGAATTCTTTGACTCCTCATATCAACTCGGAATTGAGTGATTCTTTTTGCATTGGAAAGCTTGAGTTAGTAGCATTCTTTGAAAGAATTTATCAGAAAATTGTCTCAAACTTTTCAAGAGGAAAGTTGGAGAGAGAGTTGTTGTATATCCTGCTTGGTAGTTGTTTTTCATCATTATCTTCACTGCCGTTGTGATCTTCACTTATATCTTGCTGTCAAGAGCTACTTAGTATCCTTCATTGATGCTAGTTGTGCTACGCCGTGACCTCATTAGTGTTCTAGGCTCGCGTCTCTAGTCCGGTCTAGCCTAGGACCAGCACAGTACCGTCGTTGAGCGTTTATTCAACATTGCATCTTTGAATTGATTATTGCTAATCTTTTGCTACCATATATAGCCAACCCAGCTCCACATATTTCCACACCGTGTATACATACGCTCCCCTGGCAATCGCTTTACTCAATATTCGGAGTTACTTGACACCGCTGGTTGCCGATCACCGCCTGCTGCATGGTAAGAACTTGTAAGACATTGATATTTGCTTTACTGTGAGCGTTTTACCACCACATCCTAGTAGTTATAGGAACATTATTTTTGGGTTTTGTTTCTTGTTCTACTAATCATGACAGGATCCAGAGTCAATTCATGGGCTTTGTCGATCGCGGGAGACGTGCCACCACCTTTGCAAATACCACAACCGTCACGAGAGGTGCACAAACATCCAAGTGCACATGATCAAGTTAATGTATCTATACCACCATTTAATGGCCGTTTTAAACCTGCTTTATATATTGAATGGGAGTTCGCCATAAAAAATATATTTGCTTCCCATAATTTCGATGAACATAAAAAGGTTAAGGTTGCGGTTGGTTCTTTCACTGGTTATGCTTTGGTTTGGTGGAGTGAATATTGTCGGTTACACCCTGATTATATACCTACTACTTGGGATGATTTGAAACTTGCCATGCGACATACTTTCGTCCCTGCTTATTATACTCGTGACATGATTAAGAAGTTGCAACACTTAAAACAAGGTAGTGAAACTGTAACAAAATATTATGATGATTTACAAACTACCTTGTTGCATTCCTCTTTAGAAGAAAGTGAAGATGATTTTATGGATAGATTTTGGGGAGGATTAAACCGTGATATTCAAGAGATACTAATTCATGAAGAGTGTTATCCTATGGACCATTTGTTTCATCTTGCTTGCAAAGCTGAACAGGAAATAAAACGACGTGTTGGCCACGAGGAGAACAAGCGCACGGTGCACATTCCAAGAGTTGATATGATTGTTCCATCAACTACTAGGCATACTATGACAACCAAATCCGTTGTTGTCAGGACTACATCACCTCCACCATGTGACACATCGCCCCCGAGAGTGGCTACATCATCTGAGTTGATCATAAGAGGTAATGACAAAGGTACTGATCTTCCATCTCTACATGAGAATGATGAATGCCTTGTCAATTTGAATGCACCATCTGATGAGCTACCCACTACTTTGATCACACCACCTATTTTAGAGGAGTACGTTGATAATTTGACTTTGCCATGTGATCAAACAACTGAAATACCAACAATTTTGAGTGCACCCATTGAATTAACTATTGATGCAAAAGAACCAATGTTTAATCATTTTGATATGACCTCTAATCTTGGTGATGATTCTGTGTTGAATGACTTATTGCATGTTTGCTTATTTAAGCATGTTGTAGCATGTAAATTTGATGCAAGTAAGGTTTATTCACCAATGTTGGGATGGTTTAATGATGAACATTGTCAATCTTTTGAAATGAATAAGAGCTTCACTTATATGTGCAAACTGAGTTGCAATATTTTCATGCCTTCTACTTCCTGTGCTAATTTTTTGGCTTTAGATTTTATGAACTATGCAAGTTACTCATCTATTCATGTGTCATATATGCAAAAATCAAGGGAAGTAAAAATGGATGACATATACATATACAACATGTACACCTTGTCTCTTTTGTTAGCCACATTTCAGATTAAGCAACGCCGAGGACGGCTTTATTTTCAAGAAGGGGAGGATGATGAGGACATGACTACCTTGGATATGACCAAAAATATTGCATATATGCATATTTGTCAGGTGATTTCTAGTGCAAACTATTCAATAATCTATTTATGTTATCCAGAACAAAAATACTTCACACACTTTTGTGTTTTGTCTAATTGCAGGTGTATGGGACATTTGTACAATCCACATATGAAGATAAGGAAGAAAGAGATGTTTATTTGCTGTCCAAAAAGTTCTCTCACGTCACTTTTGGCCCAAGAGAAGATAGAGTCCAAGTGATAGAGGCAAAGGTGTCCCGTCTTTCGATGAGATGGTGGATTTCGCTTTGGTGGAAGTCGACTTTGACGATCCGACTACGAACGTGCGAGGACGTCGCGCCTTAGCAATCGCTAAACCAACTCCGAGAGGTTATTGACCACGCCGGAGCACGATCAACCTGACCACGAGGGTCTGTTTCCTGCGAGCAAACGAAGAACAAGCAAGAAACTGAGATTGCAATCTGGATATTGCGAATATAAGATGAAAGCTTTATTGATCAAGGTGGGGTTCTGTGACGCCTTTGTCTGGTCGTTGAACACAAACGAAGTACGCGAAGTTGCAGCTATGGCGAACTTTTAATCTAAACCAAACCCAAAGTCTAAACGATGCCCTAAGGGCTGTATATATGGAGGAAGAGGGGGGAATTTCGTGGCCCTTGGTGGAGGGGTCCGAAATCAACCCTATCTCTTGTTTCCCCACACATACGGACTCTAAAAATAGCCTATACTTATGTATTTCGAAATTACATGGGCCTGGCCCAATAATAAGGTGACGCAGCACCTAAAATAGCCTCGGGACGAAATTTATGAAGTGGCATCTTGTATATTTCGTCCAAGGCTTCATGCACCCATTATGGTGGCTTCAAAGTCCTGAAATCATCACTTGTAACTCCGTTCTTATTTCCCTTGCGCATGCCATCATCTCCATGCTTGTTCTTGCTCCAATGTTCATCCTTCTCCAAGCTAGGCCCTTCATTTGTAAGCAAAACAAATGTATCCAATTTAGGCAGCATCATATTCTCATGAACATTAGAATCATTACCAAGAAACGAAAGTACCTGGTAATTTAGTTGGCGTGCACGAGCTCTAGTAATTGGTCCAGTATGTATAGCAGCAGGGGTTGTGGGTGTAACAATTGTATTGATGTCCTCATCACCATGCGACATACTTTCGTCCCTGCTTATTATACTCGTGACATGATTAAGAAGTTGCAACACTTAAAACAAGGTAGTGAAACTGTAACAAAATATTATGATGATTTACAAACTACCTTGTTGCATTCCTCTTTAGAAGAAAGTGAAGATGATTTTATGGATAGATTTTGGGGAGGATTAAACCGTGATATTCAAGAGATACTAATTCATGAAGAGTGTTATCCTATGGACCATTTGTTTCATCTTGCTTGCAAAGCTGAACAGGAAATAAAACGACGTGTTGGCCACGAGGAGAACAAGCGCACGGTGCACATTCCAAGAGTTGATATGATTGTTCCTTCAACTACTAGGCATACTATGACAACCACATCCGTTGTTGTTAGGACTACATCACCTCCACCATGTGACACATCGCCCCCGAGAGTGGCTACATCATCTGAGTTGATCATAAGAGGTAATGACAAAGGTACTGATCTTCCATATCTACATGAGAATGATGAATGCCTTGTCAATTTGAATGCACCATCTGATGAGCTACCCACTACTTTGATCACACCACCTATTTTAGAGGACTACGTTGATAATTTGACTTTGCCATGTGATCAAACAACTGAAATACCAACAATTTTGAGTGCACCCATTGAATTAACTATTGATGCAAAAGAACCAATGTTTAATCATTTTGATATGACCTCTAATCTTGGTGATGATTCTGTGTTGAATGACTTATTGCATGTTTGCTTATTTAAGCATGTTGTAGCATGTAAATTTGATACAAGTAAGGTTTATTCACCAATGTTGGGATGGTTTAATGATGAACATTGTCAATCTTTTGAAATGAATAAGAGCTTCACTTATATGTGCAAACTGAGTTGCAATATTTTCATGCCTTCTACTTCTTGTGCTAATTTTTTGGCTTTAGATTTTATGAACTATGCAAGTTACTCATCTATTCATGTGTCATATATGCAAAAATTAAGGGAAGTAAAAATGGATGACATATACATATACAACATGTACACCTTGTCTCTTTTGTTAGCCACATTTCAGATTAAGCAACGCCGAGGACGGCTTTATTTTCAAGAAGGGGAGGATGATGAGGACATGACTACCTTGGATATGACCAAAAATATTGCATATATGCATATTTGTCAGGTGATTTCTAGTGCAAACTATTCAATAATCTATTTATGTTATCCAGAATAAAAATACTTCACACACTTTTGTGTTTTGTCTAATTGCAGGTGTATGGGACATTTGTACAATCCACATATGAAGATAAGGAAGAAAGAGATGTTTATTTGCTGTGCAAAAAGTTCTCTCACGTCACTTTTGGCCCAAGAGAAGATAGAGTCCAAGTCTCTCACGTTCTGGATTCAGATTCGGACTGCGCAGACATACCTGACTCAAAACGCACACAAGTTTTTCATACGGACTCCGAATTGGGTGATTCTTTTTTTGTTGGAAACTAGATTTCGTGCACTTTCCAACCCAATTGGAATCACCTTCAAATTCGTTCGGAGCGTTGAGTTGTGGACGAAACAATCTGATGCTGCAGCAGAATCCGAGTCAAACTACAAGTCCAAAGGTGTTACATCACCTCCACTTGGGCCCATTGGCCTTGTACGACCTAGATTTAGTTTTACTCTGCCTTGGGACGTCCTCCCACCTCCTTGGCCGCCACCCCTTGCTCCTATATAAGTAGATCCATCTAGTAGCTTTTCCTTGGGATTTGTTTAGTTAAAAGTTAGCCATTGCAACTTCGTGTACTTCGTTTGTGTCCAACGACCAGACCAAGACCGCTTCCGGATCCCCACCATTATCAATACCTCATATATATTTGCAATATTCAGATTGCTTTATCATATTCTTGCTCGTTCTTCGATTGCTTGCAGGAATAGACCTTCGTGGTCAGGCTGGCCGTGCTTCCGGCGTCGTCAGTAACCTCGGGAGATTGGTTTAGCGATTGCTAAGGCGCAACGTCGTGCACATTTGTAGTCGGATTGTCAAAGTCGTCTCCACCAAATCGATAGTTATCATCTCATCGAAAGATCGGGACCCTCGCCTCTATCAAGTGGCATCTTGTATATTTCGTCCAAGGCTTCATGCACTCCTTATGGCGGCTTCAAAGTCCTGAAATCATCACTTGTAACTCCGTTCTTGATCCCCTTGCGCATGCCATCAACTCCATGCGTGTTCTTGCTCCAATGTTCATCCTTCTCCAAGCTAGGCCCTTCATTTGTAAGCAAAACAAATGTATCCAATTTAGGCATCATCATAATCTCATGAACATTAGAATCATTACCAAGAAACGAAAGTACCTGGTAATTTAATTGGCGTGCACGAGCTCTAGTAATTGGTCCAGTATATGTAATAGTAGGGGCTGTGGGTGTAACAATGGTATTGATGTCCTCATCATCCTCCCCTTCTTGAAATGAAGTCGTCCTCGACGGAAGCGCATCTTCCTCACCCAAATAAGGCTTCAAATCTGCAATATTAAAAGTGGGACTAACCCCAAAATCTACAGGTAGCTCAAGTTTATATGCATTATCATTTATTTTCTCTAACACCTTAAAAGGACCATCAGCACGTGGCATTAGCTTTGATTTTCGTAGATTAGGAAATCTATCTTTACGCAAATGTAACCAAACAAGATCTCCAGGCGCAAACACAACATGTTTTCTACCCTTATCTCCAGCAAGTTTATATTTAGCATTCATACGCTCAATGTTTTCCTTAGTTAACTCATGCATTTTTAAAATCAATTCAGAACGTTCTTTAGCATCAAAATTAACCTTCTCTGAAGATGGAAGAGGCAACAAATCAATAGGTGCACGAGGTAGGAAACCATACACAATTTCAAAAGGGCACATCTTAGTAGTAGAATGCAATGAACGATTATAAGCAAATTCAATATGAGGCAAGCATTCTTCCCACATTTTCTTGTTATTCTTCAAAACAGCCCTAAGCATAGTAGACAATGTTCTATTGACTACTTCAGTTTGTCCATTAGTTTGGGGGTGACAAGTAGTACTAAAAAGCAGCTTAGTCCCCAACTTAGCCCATAAACATCTCCAAAAGTGGCTAAGAAATTTAGTATCACGATCTAAAACAATAGTATTTGGCACACCATGTAAGCGAATAATTTCACGAAAGAACAAATCAGCAACATTAACAGCATCATCGCTTTTATGACATGGTATAAAGTGTGCCATTTTCGAGAACCTATCCACGACAACAAATATGCTATCCCTCCCCTTCTTTGTTCGAGGTAAACCTAGAACAAAGTCCATAGATATATCCTCCCAAGGAACACTAGGTACAGGCAAAGGCATATATAAACCATGAGGATTGAGTCGTGACTTAGCTCTTTGACATGTAGTGCAGCGAGCAACAAAACGCTCAACATCCCGTCTCATCTTTGGCCAAAAGAAATGTGTAGCAAGTATATCCTCCGTTTTCTTGACGCCAAAGTCTCCCATTAATCCTCCTCCATGCGCCTCCTGCAACAACAAAAGACGAACGGAGCTAGCTGGAATGCATAGCTTGTTAGCACGTAACACAAATCCATCGTTAAAACGAACTTGTTCCAAGTTCTCCCTTCCTTACAATTCTGCAATATATCTTTAAATTCAGCATCATGAACATATTGATCTATGATGGTCTCCAAACCAAAGATTTTAAAGTCAAGTTGTGAAAGCATAGTATAACGACGAGACAAGGCATCAACAATAACATTTTCTTTACCCTTCTTGTGTTTAATGACATAAGGGAAAGTCTCAATGAATTCAACCCATTTAGCATGTCTACGGTTCAGTTTTGCTTGACTTTTAATGTGTTTCAAAGATTCATGATCAGAATGTATAACAAATTCCTTGGGCCATAAATAATGTTGCCATGTTTCTAAGGTCCGAACAAGAGCATATAATTCTTTATCATAAGTAGAATAGTTCAGACTAGGCCCACTCAATTTTTCAGAAAAGTATGCAACAGGTTTTCCATCTTGTAATAACACACCTCCTAATCCAATTCCACTAGCATCACATTCAAGCTCAAAGGTCTTATTGAAATTAGGAAGTTGGAGTAAAGGAGCATGTGTCAACTTATCTTTCAATACCGTGAAGGCTTCTTCCTGTGCGGTACCCCAAACAAAAGGCACATCCTTCTTTGTAAGCTCGTTGAGAGGTGCAGCAATGGTGCTGAAATCTCTCACAAAACGCCTATAGAAACCAACGATGCCAAGGAAACTCCTCACTTGTGTGACTGTTTTGGGCTGCGGCCAACTCTCAATAGCTTCAATCTTGGCTTTATCAACTTCAATTCCCTGTGGAGTAACAACATAGCCAAGAAAAGATACTCGGTCGGTGCAAAAGGTGCACTTTCCAAGGTTTCCAAAGAAACGTGCATCATGTAGAGCAATAAAAATAGCACGTAAATGTTCCAAATGTTCCTCCAAAGATTTGCTCTAAATCAATATGTCATCAAAGTAAACTATCACAAATCGTCCAATGAAAACACGTAAAACTTCGTTCATTAACCTCATGAAAGTACTAGGTGCATTAGTTAACCCAAAAGGCATGACTAACCACTCATATAATCCAAACTTAGTTTTAAATGCTGTTTTCCATTCATCACCCAATTTCATACGAATTTGATGGTATCCACTACGCAAATCAACTTTGGAGAATATTGTAGAGCCACTCAATTCATCAAGCATATCATCTAGCCTAGGAATAGGATGACGATAACGAATAGTAATATTATTAATGCCTCTACAATCAACGCACATATGCGACGTACCATCCTTTTTCGGCACTAAAATGATAGGAACAGCACAAGGACTAAGGGATTGGCGTATATAACCTTTGTCGAGAAGTTCTTGTACTTGACGCATAATCTCCTTCGTCTCCTCTGGATTGGTACTGTATGGTGCATGGTTGGGTAGTGAAGCACCGGGAATTAAGTCAATTTGATGCTCAATCCCTCGAATAGGTGGTAATCTCGGTGGCACGTCTTGTGGAAAGACTTCAGCGAACTCCTGCAAAATGTTAGTGACAGCAGGGGGCAAAGAGGAAGGCACGTCCTCGAATGAAAATAATGCCTCTTTGCACACAAAAGCATAGCAAACAGATTTGCTAAAATCTAGCTCATCAATATCAGATTTGGTGGCAACTAAACATGCACTTTTCAATTTAATTTCAGAAACAACAGTAGATGGTTTATTATTAGGCTTCATTTGGTGCTCAAATTCTTTTGCCACAATCTGATTTTCACTCTTATTTGTCTCCTGTTTTGCTTTATTAGCTCTATTAATATCATCTTTCAAAATGGAATCAGGAGTCATAGGAAGCAAAGTAATATTTTTATCGTTATGAACAAGAGTATACTGATTGTTTCTACCATGGTGTACAGAATTTTTATCAAATTGCCATGGTCTACCAAGTAATAAGGAACATGCTTGCATAGGTACCACATCACAATCAACATAATCAGCATATGTAGAGATACTAAAATGCACACGAACAGTACGTGTTACCTTAATCTTGCCGCTGTTGTTGAACCATTGGATGTAGTAAGGATGTGGATGTGGTCTTGTGGTGAGATGATGAGGACATGGCTACCACAGTTACACCCATATCCCCTGTTGTTTTACCTCTTGGAACAGTTGCTAGAGCTCAGATACGCCAATTAAATTATCAGGTACTTTCGTTTCTTGGTAATGTTTCTAGTGTTCATGAGAATATGATGCTGCCTAACTTAGATACATTTGTGTTGCTTGCAATTGAAGGGCCTAGCACGGACAAGAAGGATGAACATTGGAGCATGGTCAAGCACGGAGATGAAGGTGCGTGCAAAGAGAACAAGAATGGAGGTTCAAGTGGAGATTTCCGGACTTTGAAGCCACCATGATGACATACAAGAAGATGGACGAAATATACAAGATGGCCTTTCATAAATTTCCTCCATAGCTTATTATTGGGGTTGTGCCACCTTATTTTGGGCCAGGCCCATGTAATCTATTTTTAGAGTCCATATTATAGGGGAAAGGACTTAGGAGGTGTTTTAGTCCCACCTTGCCAAGGGTGGACAAAATCCCCTCTCTTTTCCCTATATATATAGCCCTTAAGGCTTCGTTTAGGCTTGGGTTTTATTTAGTTAAAAGTTAGCCATCGCTGCAACTTCGTGTACTTAGTTTGTGTCCAACGACCAGACCAAGACCGCTTATGAAACACCACTTTTATCAATACTTCATCCATACTCGCAATATTCAGATTGCTTAATCATATTCTTGCTTGTTCTTCGATTGCTTGCAGGAATAGACCTTCGTGGTCAGGTTGATCTTGCTCCAACATGGTCAATAACCTCCCGGAGTTGGTTTAGCAATTGCTAAGGTGCAACGTCATGCACATTTGTAGTCGGATCGTCAAAGTCGTCTCCACCAAATTGATAGTCATCATCTCATCGAAAGATCGGGACCCTCGCCTCTATCAAGTGGTATCAGAGCTCTAGCAACTGTTCCAAGAGGTAAAACAGTAGGGGATATGGGTGTAACTATGGTAGCCATGTCCTCATCATGAGAGATAGCTTCTCCACCATCTCCATGCTAGCCAAGTTATTACAGCTCCCTCCATCTATGATCACGCGAACATAATGTTCCTTCACAACTCCCTTTGTATGGAACAAATTATGCCTCTGATTTTGCTCATCTTGTGTAACCTGCACACTCAAAACACGTTGAGCAACTAAACATTCATACCTGTCAGCATCTTCAGGAGCCATGTATTGCGTCTCATGATCAGAATCGTCTCCACCGTGTTCGTCACGTGTAATAAGAGCCAAAGTCTCCTCATCATAGTCACTAGTGGACTCATACCCACCATCCTCAGTAACAATCATCACACACTTAGATGGGCATTCTCTCGCATAATGACCTCCACCCTTGCAACTTCGACAAATAATATCATGTGTTTGCCCTGTTGATGCCTTGGATGAAGAAGAGCTCTTTGCAGGCCCAGAAGGTGTGCTCTTGGCAGATAGTGGTGATTGTGCCTGCTTTATTGTATCACGGTTGGAGGTGGCAGCCGACGGAGGCACCGGTGTAGCAGAACGTGTGGAAATAGATGATGCACGTGGTGTCCATGATGAAGGTCGACTTGCAGAAAAGTTAGTCCGCGCCAATGCCTGCCGATCCTGCACTTCACGTTCAGCTTTAAAAGCAAGATGGGATAAACGAGTGATATTAGTATACTCCTTATACTCTAGAATCGTTTGAATCCATATCCATATACCACCACCAATCCGTATCCATATACGGCTCAGATTGGTTTCGATATGATGAACTAACCCTAATTTTTTTGTGTGGCTTTTTCGTGGACTGTAGGTATGAAGAACAGACTCGATCTAATCTACGAAAAACTGTAAAATCTCACCGAGCAACCTGGAAATCTGATACCACTTGATAGAGGCTAAGGTGTCCCGATGTTTCGATGAGATGGTGGCTATCGTTTTCTGTGGGAGTCAACCTTGACGATCCGACTACGAACGTGCGAGACGTCGCGCCTTAGCAATCGCTAAACCAACTTCCGAGGGTTATTGACCACGCCGGAGCACGATCAACCTGACCACGAGGGTCTGTTTCCTGCGAACAAACGAAGAACAAGCAAGAAACTGAGATTGCAATCGGGATATTGCGAATATAAGATGAAAGCTTTATTGATCAAGGTGGGGTTCTGTGACGTCTTGGTCTGGTCGTTGGACACAAACGAAGTACGCGAAGTTGCAGCTATGGCGAACTTTTAATCTAAACAAAACCCCAAAGTCTAAACGATGCCCTAATGGATGTATATATGGAGGAAGAGGGGGGAATTTCGTGGCCCTTGAGGGTGGGGTCCGAAACCAACCCTAACTCTTGTTTCCCCACACATACGGACTCTAAAAATAGCCTATACTTAAGTATTTCGAAATTACATGGGCCTGGCCCATTAATAAGGTGACGCAACACCTAGAATAGCCTATGGACGAATATTATGAAGTGGCATCTTGTATATTTCGTCCAAGGCTTCATGGACTCCTTATGGCGGCTTCAAAGTCCTGAAATCATCACTTGTAACTCCGTTCTTGATCCCCTTGCGCATGCCATCAACTCCATGCGTGTTCTTGCTCCAATGTTCATCCTTCTCCAAGCTAGGCCCTTCATTTGTAAGCAAAACAAATGTATCCAATTTAGGCAGCATCATAATCTCATGAACATTAGAATCATTACCAAGAAACGGAAGTACCTGGTAATTTAGTTGGTGTGCACGAGCTCTAGTAATTGGTCCAGTATATGTAACAGTAGGGGCTGTGGGTGTAACAATGCTATTGATGTCCTCATCAGAACGCGAAGAACACGAGGAGGGAAACAAGGGGAAAATCACGAGGGGAACACAAGAGAACACTCAAACCAACAAGTATGATCACACATGTGCTAGATCCTCGAAACACAAAAAGAGATACAATGATAGAGGCAAAGGGTCCCGATGTTTCGATGAGATGGTGGCTATCGTTTTCTGTGGGAGTCGACTTTGACGATCCAACTACGAACGTGCGAGACGTCGCGCCTTAGCAATCGCTAAACCAACTTCCGAGGGTTATTGACCACGCCGGAGCATGATCAACCTGACCACGAGGGTCTGTTTCCTGCGAGCAAACGAAGAACAAGCAAGAAACTGAGATTGCAATCTGGATATTGCGAATATAAGATGAAAGCTTTATTGATCAAGGTGGGGTTCTGTGACGTCTTGGTCTGGTCGTTGGACACAAACGAAGTACGCGAAGTTGCAGCTATGGCGAACTTTTGATCTAAACAAAACCCAAAGTCTAAACGACGCCCTAAGGGCTGTATATATGGAGGAAGAGGGGGGAATTTCGTGGCCCTTGAGGGTGGGGTCCGAAACCAACCCTAACTCTTGTTTCCCCACACATACGGACTCTAAAAATAGCCTATACCTAAGTATTTCGAAATTACATGGGCCTGGCCCATTAATAAGGTGACGCAGCACCTAGAATAGCCTATGGACGAATATTATGAAGTGGCATCTTGTATATTTCGTCCAAGGCTTCATGCACTCCTTATGGCGGCTTTAAAGTCCTGAAATCATCACTTGTAACTCCGTTCTTGATCCCCTTGCGCATGCCATCAACTCCATGTGTGTTCTTGCTCCAATGTTCATCCTTCTCCAAGCTAGGCCCTTCATTTGTAAGCAAAACAAATGTATCCAATTTAGGCAGCATCATAATCTCATGAACATTAGAATCATTACCAAGAAACGAAAGTACCTGGTAATTTAATTGGCATGCGCGAGCTCTAGTAATTGGTCCAGTATATGTAACAGTAGGGGCTGTGGGTGTAACAATGGTATTGATGTCCTCATCATCCTCCCCTTCTTGAAATGAAGTCGTCCTCGATGGAAGCGCATCTTCCTCACCCAAATAAGGCTTCAAATCTGCAATGTTAAAAGTGGGACTAACCCCAAAATCTACAGGTAGCTCAAGTTTATATGCATTATCATTTATTTTCTCTAACACCTTAAAAGGACCATCAGCACGTGGCATTTGCTTTGATTTGCGTAGATTAGGAAATCTATCTTTACGCAAATGTAACCAAACAAGATCTCCAGGCGCAAACACAACATGTTTTCTACCCTTATCTCCAGCAAGTTTATATTTAGCATTCATACGCTCAATGTTTTCCTTAGTTAAGTCATGCATTTTTAAAATCAATTCAGAACGTTCTTTTGCATCAAAATTAACCTTCTCTGAAGATGGAAGAGGCAACAAACCAATAGGTGCACGAGGTAGGAAACCATACACAATTTCAAAAGGGCACATCTTAGTAGTAGAATGCAATGAACGATTATAAGAAAATTCAATATGAGGCAAGCATTCTTCCCACATTTTCTTGTTATTCTTCAAAACAGCCCTAAGCATAGTAGACAATGTTCTATTGACTACTTCAGTTTGTCCATCACTTTGGGGGTGACAAGTAGTACTAAAAAGCAGCTTAGTCCCCAACTTAGCCCATAAACATCTCCAAAAGTGGCTAAGAAATTTAGTATCACGATCTGAAACAATAGTATTTGGCACACCATGTAAGCGAATAATTTCACGAAAGAACAAATCAGCAACATTAACAGCAGCATCGCTTTTATGACATGGTATAAAGTGTGCCATTTTCGAGAACCTATGATAGAGGCGGAGGTGTCCCGTCTTTCGATGAGATGGTGGATTTCGCTTTGGTGGAAGTCGACTTTGACGATCCGACTACGAACGTGCGAGGACGTCGCGCCTTAGCAATCGCTAAACCAACTCCGAGAGGTTATTGACCACGCCGGAGCACGATCAACCTGACCACGAGGGTCTGTTTCCTGCGAGCAAACGAAGAACAAGCAAGAAACTAAGATTGCAATCTGGATATTGCGACTATAAGATGAAAGCTTTATTGATCTAGGTGGGGTTCTGTGACGCCTTTGTCTGGTCGTTGAACACAAACGAAGTACGCGAAGTTGCAGCTATGGCGAACTTTTAATCTAAACAAAACCCAAAGTCTAAACGATGCCCTAAGGGCTGTATATATGGAGGAAGAGGGGGGAATTTCGTGGCCCTTGGTGGAGGGGTCCGAAATCAACCCTATCTCTTGTTTCCCCACACATACGGACTCTAAAAATAGCCTATACTTATGTATTTCGAAATTACATGGGCCTGGCCCAATAATAAGGTGACGCAGCACCTAAAATAGCCTCGGGACGAAATTTATGAAGTGGCATCTTGTATATTTCGTCCAAGGCTTCATGCACCCATTATGGTGGCTTCAAAGTCCTGAAATCATCACTTGTAACTCCGTTCTTGTTCCCCTTGCGCATGCCATCATCTCCATGCTTGTTCTTGCTCCAATGTTCATCCTTCTCCAAGCTAGGCCCTTCATTTGTAAGCAAAACAAATGTATCCAATTTAGGCAGCATCATATTCTCATGAACATTAGAATCATTACCAAGAAACGAAAGTACCTGGTAATTTAGTTGGCGTGCACGAGCTCTAGTAATTGGTCCAGTATGTATAGCAGCAGGGGCTGTGGGTGTAACAGTTGTATTGATGTCCTCATCAATTCACCAATGTTGGGATGGTTTAATGATGAACATTGTCAATCTTTTGAAATGAATAAGAGCTTCACTTATATGTGCAAACTGAGTTGCAATATTTTCATGCCTTCTACTTCTTGTGCTAATTTTTTGGCTTTAGATTTTATGAACTATGCAAGTTACTCATCTATTCATGTGTCATATATGCAAAAATCAAGGGAAGTAAAAATGGATGACATATACATATACAACATGTACACCTTGTCTCTTTTGTTAGCCACATTTCAGATTAAGCAACGCCGAGGACGGCTTTATTTTCAAGAAGGGGAGGATGATGAGGACATGACTATCTTGGATATGACCAAAAATATTGCATATATGCATATTTGTCAGGTGATTTCTAGTGCAAACTATTCAATAATCTATTTATGTTATCCAGAACAAAAATACTTCACACACTTTTGTGTTTTGTCTAATTGCAGGTGTATGGGACATTTGTACAATCCACATATGAAGATAAGGAAGAAAGAGATGTTTATTTTCTGTCCAAAAAGTTCTCTCACGTCACTTTTGGCCCAAGAGAAGATAGAGTCCAAGTCTCTCACGTTCTGGATTCAGATTCGGACTGCACAGACATACCTGACTCAAAACGCACACAAGTTTTTCATACGGACTCCGAATTGGGTGATTTTTTTTGTTGGAAACTAGATTTCGTGCACTTTCCAACCCAATTGGAATCACCTTCAAATTCGTCCGGAGCGTTGAGTTGTGGACGAAACAATCTGATGCTGCAGCAGAATCCGAGTCAAACTACAAGTCCAAAGGTGTTACATCACCTCCACTTGGGCCCATTGGCCTTGTACGACCTAGATTTAGTTTTAGGCTGCCTTGGGACGTCCTCCCACCTCCTTGGCCGCCACCCCTTGCTCCTATATAAGTAGATCCATCTAGTAGCTTTTCCTTGGGATTTGTTTAGTTAAAAGTTAGCCATTGCAACTTCGTGTACTTTGTTTGTGTCCAACGACCAGACCAAGACCGTTTACGGATCCCCACCTTTTATCAATACTTCATCTATATTCGCAATATTCAGATTGCTTTATCATATTCTTGCTTGTTCTTCGATTGCTTGCAGGAATAGACCTTCGTGGTCAGGTTGATTGTGCTCTGGCGTGGTCAATAACCTCTCGGAGTTGGTTTAGCGATTGCTAAGGCGCAACGTCGTGCACGTTTGTAGTCGAATCGTCAAAGTCGTCTCCACCAAATCGATAGTTATCATCTCATCGAAAGATCGGGACACCCCCGCCTCTATCAAGTGGTATCAGATTTCCAGGTTGCTCGGTGAGATTTTACAGTTTTTCGTAGTTTAGATCGAGTCTGTTCTTCATACCTATAGTCCACGAAAAAGCCACAAAAAAAATTAGGGTTAGTTCATCATATCCGAACCAATCTGAGCCTTTGCATAATCTTTTTAGGGTTTTGCTTTGTTGAATCTGCGGTTGCATCGTCGTGTCTAGTTGCTGGTCTTAGAGTCTAGTCTTTTAGAGTTTCGAGTTCTGGTCATAAGTTGTCACGCCGCCGCCGCACCATCATCATCACCTGATAGAGGCAAAGGTGTCCCGTCTTTCGATGAGATGGTGGATTTCGCTTTGGTGGAAGTCGACTTTGACGATCCGACTACGAACGTGCGAGGACGTCGCGCCTTAGCAATCGCTAAACCAACTCCGAGAGGTTATTGACCACGCCGGAGCACGATCAACCTGACCACGAGGGTCTGTTTTCTGCGAGCAAACGAAGAACAAGCAAGAAACTGAGATTGCAATCTGGATATTGCGAATATAAGATGAAAGCTTTATTGATCAAGGTGGGGTTCTGTGACGCCTTTGTCTGGTCGTTGAACACAAACGAAGTACGCGAAGTTGCAGCTATGGCGAACTTTTAATCTAAACAAAACCCAAAGTCTAAACGATGCCCTAAGGGCTGTATATATGGAGGAAGAGGGGGGGAATTTCGTGGCCCTTGGTGGAGGGGTCCGAAATCAACCCTATCTCTTGTTTCCCCACACATACGGACTCTAAAAATAGCCTATACTTATGTATTTCGAAATTACATGGGCCTGGCTCAATAATAAGGTGACGCAGCACCTAAAATAGCCTCGGGACGAAATTTATGAAGTGGCATCTTGTATATTTCGTCCAAGGCTTCATGCACCCATTATGGTGGCTTCAAAGTCCTGAAATCATCACTTGTAACTCCGTTCTTGTTCCCCTTGCGCATGCCATCATCTCCATGCTTGTTCTTGCTCCAATGTTCATCCTTCTCCAAGCTAGGCCCTTCATTTGTAAGCAAAACAAATGTATCCAATTTAGGCAGCATCATATTCTCATGAACATTAGAATCATTACCAAGAAACGAAAGTACCTGGTAATTTAGTTGGCGTGCACGAGCTCTAGTAATTGGTCCAGTATGTATAGCAGCAGGGGCTGTGGGTGTAACAATTGTATTGATGTCCTCATCATCCTCCCCTTCTTGAAATGAAGTCGTCCTCGATGGAAGCGCATCTTCCTCACCCAAATAAGGCTTCAAATCTGCAATGTTAAAAGTGGGACTAACCCCAAAATCTACAGGTAGCTCAAGTTTATATGCATTATCATTTATTTTCTCTAACACCTTAAAAGGACCATCAGCACGTGGCATTTGCTTTGATTTGTGTAGATTAGGAAATCTATCTTTACGCAAATGTAACCAAACAAGATCTCCAGGCGCAAACACAACATGTTTTCTACCCTTATCTCCAGCAAGTTTATATTTAGCATTCATACGCTCAATGTTTTCCTTAGTTAACTCATGCATTTTTAAAATCAATTCAGAACGTTCTTTTGCATCAAAATTAACCTTCTCTGAAGATGGAAGAGGCAACAAACCAATAGGTGCACGAGGTAGGAAACCATACACAATTTCAAAAGGGCACATCTTAGTAGTAGAATGCAATGAACGATTATAAGAAAATTCAATATGAGGCAAGCATTCTTCCCACATTTTCTTGTTATTCTTCAAAACAGCCCTAAGCATAGTAGACAATGTTCTATTGACTACTTCAGTTTGTCCATCACTTTGGGGGTGACAAGTAGTACTAAAAAGCAGCTTAGTCCCCAACTTAGCCCATAAACATCTCCAAAAGTGGCTAAGAAATTTAGTATCACGATCTGAAACAATAGTATTTGGCACACCATGTAAGCGAATAATTTCACGAAAGAACAAATCAGCAACATTAACAGCAGCATCGCTTTTATGACATGGTATAAAGTGTGCCATTTTCGAGAACCTATGATAGAGGCGGAGGTGTCCCGTCTTTCGATGAGATGGTGGATTTCGCTTTGGTGGAAGTCGACTTTGACGATCCGACTACGAACGTGCGAGGACGTCGCGCCTTAGCAATCGCTAAACCAACTCCGAGAGGTTATTGACCACGCCGGAGCACGATCAACCTGACCACGAGGGTCTGTTTCCTGCGAGCAAACGAAGAACAAGCAAGAAACTAAGATTGCAATCTGGATATTGCGACTATAAGATGAAAGCTTTATTGATCTAGGTGGGGTTCTGTGACGCCTTTGTCTGGTCGTTGAACACAAACGAAGTACGCGAAGTTGCAGCTATGGCGAACTTTTAATCTAAACAAAACCCAAAGTCTAAACGATGCCCTAAGGGCTGTATATATGGAGGAAGAGGGGGGAATTTCGTGGCCCTTGGTGGAGGGGTCCGAAATCAACCCTATCTCTTGTTTCCCCACACATACGGACTCTAAAAATAGCCTATACTTATGTATTTCGAAATTACATGGGCCTGGCCCAATAATAAGGTGACGCAGCACCTAAAATAGCCTCGGGACGAAATTTATGAAGTGGCATCTTGTATATTTCGTCCAAGGCTTCATGCACCCATTATGGTGGCTTCAAAGTCCTGAAATCATCACTTGTAACTCCGTTCTTGTTCCCCTTGCGCATGCCATCATCTCCATGCTTGTTCTTGCTCCAATGTTCATCCTTCTCCAAGCTGGTAATTTAGTTGGCGTGCACGAGCTCTAGTAATTGGTCCAGTATGTATAGCAGCAGGGGCTGTGGGTGTAACAATTGTATTGATGTCCTCATCATCCTCCCCTTCTTGAAATGAAGTCGTCCTCGACGGAAGTTCATCTTCCTCACCCAAATAAGGCTTCAAATCTGCAATGTTAAAAGTGGGACTAACCCCAAAATCTGCAGGCAGCTCAAGTTTATATGCATTATCATTTATTTTCTCTAACACCTTAAAGGGACCATCAGCACGTGGCATTAACTTTGATTTGCGCAAATCAGGAAATCTATCCTTACGCAAATGTAACCAAACAAGATCTCCAGGTGCAAACACAACATGTTTTCTACCCTTATCTCCAGCAAGTTCATATTTAGCATTCATGCGCTCAATGTTTTCCTTAGTTAACTCATGCATTTTTAAAATCAATTCAGCACGTTGTTTAGCATCAAAATTAACCTTCTCCGAAGATGGAAGAGGCAACAAATCAATAGGTGCACGAGGTAGGAAACCATACACAACTTCAAAAGGGCACATCTTAGTAGTAGAATGCAATGAACGATTATAAGCAAATTCAATATGAGGCAAGCATTCCTCCCACATTTTCTTATTATTCTTCAAAACAGCCCTAAGCATAGTAGACAACGTTCTATTGACTACTTCAGTTTGTACATCAGTTTGGGGGTGACAAGTAGTACTAAAAAGCAGTTTAGTCCCCAACTTAGCCCATAAACATCTCCAAAAGTGGCTAAGAAATTTAGTATCACGATCTGAAACAATAGTATTTGGCACACCATGCAAGCGAATAATTTCACGAAAGAACAAATCAGCAACATTAACAGCATCATCGCTTTTATGACATGGTATAAAGTGTGCCATTTTCGAGAATCTATCCACGACAACAAATATGCTATCCCTCCCCTTCTTTGTTCGAGGTAAACCTAAAACAAAGTCCATAGATATATCCTCCCAAGGAACACTAGGTACAGGCAAAGGCATATATAAACCATGAGGATTGAGTCGTGACTTAGCTTTTTGACATGTAGTGCATCGAGCAATAAAATGCTCAACATCCCGTCTCATCTTTGGCCAAAAGAAATGTGTAGCAAGTACGTCCTCCGTCTTCTTCACGCCAAAGTATCCCATTAATCCTCCTCCATGCGCCTCCTGCAACAACAAAAGACGAACGGAGCTAGCTGGAATGCATAGCTTGTTAGCACGAAACACAAATCCATCGTTAACGACAAACTTGTTCCACATTCTTCCTTCTTTACAATTCTGCATTACATCTTTAAAATCAGCATCATGCACATATTGATCTTTGATGGTCTCCAAACCAAATATTTTGAAGTCAAATTGTGAAAGCATAGTATAGCGACGAGACAATGCATCAGCAATAACATTTTCTTTTCCCTTCTTGTGTTTAATGACATAAGGGAAAGTCTCAATGAATTCAACCCATTTAGCATGTCTACGGTTCAGTTTAGCTTGACTTTTAATATGTTTCAAAGATTCATGATCAGAATGTATAACAAATTCTTTGGGCCATAAATAATGTTGGCATGTTTCTAAAGTCCGAACAAGAGCGTATAATTCTTTATCATAAGTAGAATAATTCAGACTAGGCCCACTCAATTTTTCAGAAAAGTATGCAACGGGTTTGCCATCTTGTAATAACACACCTCCTAATCCAATTCCACTAGCATCACATTCAAGCTCAAAAGTCTTATTAAAATCAGGAAGTTGGAGTAAAGGAGCATGTGTCAACTTATCTTTCAATACGGAGAAGGCTTCTTCCTGTGCGGTACCCCAAAGAAAAGGCACATCTTTCTTTGTAAGCTCATTGAGAGGTGCAGCAATGGTGCTGAAATCTCTCACAAAACGCCTATAGAATCCAGCGAGGCCAAGAAAACTCCTCACGTGTGTGACCGTTTTGGGCTGTGGCCAACTCTCAATAGCTTCAATCTTGGCTTTATCAACTTCAATTCCATGTGGAGTAACAACATAGCCAAGAAGAGATACTCGGTCGGTGCAAAAGGTGCACTTCCCAAGGTTACCAAACAAACGTGCATCACGTAGAGCAATAAAAACAGCACGTAAATGTTCCAAATGTTCTTCCAAAGATCTGCTATAAATCAATATGTCATCAAAGTAAACTACCACAAATCGTCCAATGAAAGCACGTAAAACTTCGTTCATTAATCTCATGAAAGTACTAGGTGCATTAGTTAACCCAAAAGGCATGACTAACCACTCATATAATCCAAACTTAGTTTTAAATGCTGTTTTCCATTCATCTCCCAATTTCATACGAATTTGATGGTAGCCACTACGCAAATCAACTTTGGAGAATATTGTAGAGCCACTCAATTCATCAAGCATATCATCTAGCCTAGGAATAGGATGACGATAACGAATAGTAATATTATTAATGCCTCTACAATCAACACACATACGTGATGTACCATCCTTTTTCGGCACTAGAATAATAGGAACAGCACAAGGACTAAGGGATTCGCGTATATAACCTTTGTCGAGAAGCTCTTGTACTTGACGCATAATCTCCTTCGTCTCCTCTGGATTGGTACGGTATGGTGCACGGTTTGGCAGTGAAGCACCAGGAATTAAGTCAATCTGATGCTCAATCCCTCGAATAGGCGGTAATTCTGGTGGCACGTCTTGTGGAAAGACGTCAGCGAACTCCTGCAAAATGTTAGTGACAGCAGGAGGCAAAGAGGAAGGCACGTCCTCGAAAGAAAATAATGCCTCTTTGCACACAAAAGCATAGCAAACAGATTTGCTGAAATCTAGCTCATCAATATCAGATTTGGTGGCAAATAAACATGCACTTTTCAATTTAATTTCAGAAGCAACACTAGATGGTTTATTATTAGGCTTCATTTGTTGCTCAAATTCTTTTGCCACAATCTGATTTTCACTCTTATTCGTCTCCTGTTTTGCTTTATTAGCTCTATTAATATCATCTTTCAAAATGGAATCAGGAGTCATAGGAAGCAAAGTAATATTTTTATCCTTATGAACAAGAGTATAGTGATTGTTTCTACCATGGTGTACAGAATTTTTATCAAATTGCCATGGTCTACCAAGTAATAAGGAACATGCTTGCATAGGTACCACATCACAATCAACATAATCAGCATATGTAGAGATACTAAAATGCACACGAACAGTACGTGTTACCTTAGCCTTGCCGCTGTTGTTGAACCATTGGATGTAGTAAGGATGTGGATGTGGTCTTGTGGTGAGAGAAAGCTTCTCCACCATCTCCATGCTAGCCAAGTTGTTGCAGCTCCCTCCGTCTATTATGACGCGCACAGAACATTCCTTCACAAGTCCCTTGGTATGGAACAAATTGTGCCTCTGATTTTGCTCAGCTTGTGTGACCTGCACACTCAAAACACGTTGAGCAACTAAACATTCATACCTGTCAGCGTCTTCAGGAGCCATGTATTGCGTCTCATGATCAGAATCATCTCCACCATGTTCTTCACGTGTAATTAGAGCCAATGTCTCCTCATCATAGTCACTAGCGGACTCATATCCACCATCCGCGGTAGCAATCATCACACGCGGAGATTTGCATTCCCTCGCATAATGACCTCCTCCCTTACAACGACGACAAATAATATCACTTGTGTGCACTGTTGATGCCATGGAAGAAGAAGAACGCTGTGCAGGACCCGCAGGTGCGCTCTTGGAAGATAATGGTGGTTGTGCCTGTTTTCTTGTATCACGGCTGGATGTGGCACCGGATGGAGGTGCTGGTGCAGTTGAAGTAGAAGATGCACGCGGCGTCCATGAGGAAGGTCGGCTTGCAGAAAAGTTAGTTCGCGCCAATGCTTGTCGATCCTGCACTTCACGTTCAGCTTTACAAGCAAGATGGAATAAACGAGTGATATTAGTATACTCCGTATAGTCTAGAATGGTCTGAATCTCTCTATTTAATCCACCCAGAAAACGTGCAAGCATAGCTTCATTCTCCTCAACAATACCACATCTAATCATGCCAGTTTGTAATTCCTGATAATATTCTTCTACAGAATTTTTCCCTTGTCTTAAACGCTGCAATTTTTGAAGCAATTCACGTTGATAATATGGTGGAACCCAACGCGTACGCATAGCAGTTTTCAAAGCAGCCCAAGTAGTTGGAATAGGATATAATCTACAATGTTCAGACCACCATACACATGCAAAACTAGTGAAAGCACAAACAGCAGCAGCAACTCGTCTCTCCTCAGGATATTGTAAACATGTAAATCGTTGTTCAGTTTCTAACTCCCAAGTAAGATATATATCAGGAACATATCTACCCTCAAATGGTGGAATATTCAATTTCAGTTTAGGAATATGGACTCTCGTACCTGAGGTGGTGGTGCAGGCCTACCATTATGAATATATACCTGAGGTCGACCTGCTGGTGGTGGTACAGGTGGCTGCACGTAGTGCTGATTTTGATCAACCTCATCCTCATAATCTCCCACATAATCATCCTCCTCCGCATCAGCAGCAGGAGCCACAGAAGTATCAACAGCAGCACCAACAGTTTGGCCAAACGCAAGAGGAACACGGCTTGCTCGGCGGAGGTCTGTTTCGCGACGTGGAGGTAGTCGTTGTTGTTGTTGTTGGAGAGGTGCGTTAGGTGCAGTGGGTGGTGGTGGTGGAAGACGCGCGAGCAATTCATTAAACTTGTTATCGAGCTTTGTTTCGAACGTCTTCTCAAGGCCAGTGATCTTCTCCATGGCCTCTTCAAAATTGTTCAGCACATCTTGCACCTGTTCAGTCATCATTTGCTGAAACTTATCATGAAGCTCCTTGTTCGATAAATTCTCCCAGTCAATCTCGTCGGCTTGTGATCCTGGCATGGTTAGCAGCAATAGAAACACACAAGAATATGATCCTACAGACTACGAACAAGTGGTGGTGGTGGGTGTCACAAATCCGTCAAGCAAATCTCAAATTCTTACCAATTCTTACCCAGCAGCAGGCGGTGATCGGCAACCGTTGTAGTCAAAAACTCTCAAAGCTTGGATAGAGCGATTACCAGGGAGAGTCAAACACACGACGTAGATGTATGTGGAGCTGGGAAGGCTTATAATATGGTAGCAAAAAGGGTCAGCAATAATCAATTCAGAGATGCAAAGTTGAATAAACGCTCAACGACGGTACTGTGCTGGTCCTAGGCTAGACTGTGCTAGAGACGCGAGCCTAGAACACTAACAAAATCACGGCGCGGCACGTAAACAAGGGAAAAGCACACTCTGAATTTTTTTTTCGCTCTTTTTTTTTGCGCTCTTTTTTTTTGCGCTGATTTTTTTTTTGCGAAAAATCACTATAATGGCGAGTGTCTCAAAACTCTTCCTAGCTCAAACTGACAGGATGGGCACGAAATTTTTTCGACCAATTTTTTTTTTCGACTGCCCGGACCCAAAAACTGGAAATGGGTCAAAAAAAACTTCCTATAATGGCACCTGTCTCAAAACACTCAGAAACACCTAAAAATAGGATAGCCAGAATTTTTTTCGAAAAATGCGTTTTCGAAAAATTTTGGGCCTAAACGGAGCGTGGCTACCCGACTCCGGCAAGGAAACACGAATCGGAATCTAGATGGATCTCGAAAACAAACCTAATATGCAAGGAACTCGGATTGGTGGTGGATATATGGTGGTGGTATATGGCAGCGGTGGTGGTAGCGGTGGTAGTATATGGATATGGATCGGTGGTGGTATATGGACACGGATTGGTGCTGGTATATGGATACGGATTCGGTGCGGTGGTGGTAGATGGCAGGGGCGATGATGATAGTGCGGCGGCGGCCTGACAACTTCTGACCAGAACTCGAAACTCTAAAAGACTAGACTCTAAGACCAGCAACTAGACACAACGATGCAACCGCAAATTCAACAAAGCAAAACCCTAAAAAGATTATGCAAGGCTCAGATTGGTTCGGATATGATGAACTAACCCTAATTTTTTTTGTGGCTTTTTCGTGGACTATAGGTATGAAGAACAGACTCGATCTAAACTACGAAAAACTGTAAAATCTCACCGAGCAACCTGGAAATCTGATACCACTTGATAGAGGCGGAGGTGTCCCGTCTTTCGATGAGATGGTGGATTTCGCTTTGGTGGAAGTCGACTTTGACGATCCGACTACTAACGTGCGAGGACGTCGCGCCTTAGCAATCACTAAACCAACTCCGAGAGGTTATTGACCACGCCGGAGCACGATCAACCTGACCACGAGGGTCTGTTTCCTGCGAGCAAACGAAGAACAAGCAAGAAACTAAGATTGCAATCTGGATATTGTGAATATAAGATGAAAGCTTTATTGATCTAGGTGGGGTTCTGTGACGCCTTTGTCTAGTCGTTGAACACAAATGAAGTACGCGAAGTTGCAGCTATGGCGAACTTTTAATCTAAACAAAACCCAAAGTCTAAACGATGCCCTAAGGGCTGTATATATGGAGGAAGAGGGGGGAATTTCGAGGCCCTTGGTGGAGGGGTCCGAAATCAACCCTATCTCTTGTTTCCCCACACATACGGACTTTAAAAATAGCCTATACTTATGTATTTCGAAATTACATGGGCCTGGCCCAATAATAAGGTGACGCAGCACCTAAAATAGCCTCGGGACGAAATTTATGAAGTGGCATCTTGTATATTTCGTCCAAGGCTTCATGCACCCATTATGGTGGCTTCAAAGTCCTGAAATCATCACTTGTAACTCCGTTCTTGTTCCCCTTGCTGATGAGGACATCAATACAATTGTTACACCCACAGCCCCTGCTGCTATACATACTGGACCAATTACTAGAGCTCGTGCGCGCCAACTAAATTACCAGGTACTTTCGTTTCTTGGTAATGATTCTAATGTTCATGAGAATATGATGCTGCCTAAATTGGATACATTTGTTTTGCTTACAAATGAAGGGCCTAGCTTGGAGAAGGATGAACATTGGAGCAAGAACAAGCATGGAGATGATGGCATGCGCAAGGGGAACAAGAACGGAGTTGCAAGTGATGATTTCAGGACTTTGAAGCCACTGATGAGGACATGACGACCTTGGATATGAACAAAAATATTGCATATATGCATATTTGTCAGGTGATTTCTAGTGCAAACTATTCAATAATCTATTTATGTTATCCAAAACAAAAATACTTCACACACTTTTGTGTTTTGTCTAATTGCAGGTGTATGGGACATTTGTACAATCCACATATGAAGATAAGGAAGAAAGAGATGTTTATTTGCTGTCCAAAAAGTTCTCTCACGTCACTTTTGGCCCAAGAGAAGATAGAGTCCAAGTCTCTCACGTTCTGGATTCAGATTCGGACTGCACAGACACACCTGACTCAAAACAGACACAAGTTTTTCATACGGACTCCGAATTGGGTGATTCTTTTTTTGTTGGAAACTAGATTTCGTGCACTTTCCAACCCAATTGGAATCACCTTCAAATTCTTCCGGAGCGTTGAGTTGTGGACGAAACAATCTGATGCTGCAGCAGAATCCGAGTCAAACTACAAGTCCAAAGGTGTTACATCACCTCCACTTGGGCCCATTGGCCTTGTACGACCTAGATTTAGTTTTAGGCTGCCTTGGGACGTCGTCCCACCTCCTTGGCCGCCACCCCTTGCTCCTATATAAGTAGATCCATCTAGTAGCTTTTCCTTAGGATTTGTTTAGTTAAAAGTTAGCCATTGCAACTTCGTGTACTTCATTTGTGTCCAACGACCAGACCATGACCGCTTACGGATCCTCACCTTTATCAAAACTTCATATATACTCGCAATATTCAGATTGCTTTTATCATATTCTTGCTTGTTCTTCGATTGCTTGCAGGAATAGACCTTCGTGGTCAGGTTGATTGTGCTCCAGCGTGGTCAATAACCTTTCGGAGTTGGTTTAGCGATTCCTAAGGCGCAACGTCGTGCACGTTTGTAGTCGGATCGTCAAAGTCATCTTCACCAAATCGATAGTTATCATCTCATCGAAAGATCGGGACACCCCTGCCTCTATCAAGTGGTATCAGTTTTCAGGTTGCTCGGTGAGAATTTCCAGTTTTTCCTAGATTAGATTTATTTTCTTACCTATTGTCCAAGAAAAAGCCACAAAACAAAAGTTAGATCTATTCATCCTTTGTCCTAGCCAGACTGAGCCTTTGCAATTTTCTTTTCATTGTTTGCATTATTGAATTTTCTTTTCATTGTTTATATATTGTTTGCATTATTTTCTTTGTCGACTTGCTGGTCTTAGTGTCTAGTTCCTTTAGAGTTTCGAGTTCTGTTCACATTAGTCACGCAGCCGCTGCATCATTATCCCATCCGCTGTCCACCATCCCATCCACCAGTTTCCACCATGTGCTACGCACTGTTTATTGTCATAATCATAGTTGAGGTCACTCACATCTTCGCCTGATCGAATCTGCATCTTATCTAGTTTGTCTTGGAAAGAGGGAGAAAAAGAAGATCAAGAAAAAAAAAGAGAAAAAAGGAAAGAAAAAAAAGAAAAAGAGGGAGAAGAAAAAGGAAAAAAAGGCGTGAAAAGAAAAAAGAGAGAAGAAAAAAAATCGGATCTATCTAGAATCAATCTCGTACCTGAATTCGGATTGGAATCTGTTTTGCGCACTGTTCAGTAAAACAGGTGTATCTTCCTCATACGAAGTCCGTTTTCGCTCCGTGAGTACTCAAATTGAATCTAGCGACGAGCCGCATCTAAATAGTTGCAGAAGTTTGTTCAATATTTGACACCTCAAAATCGGCTTCTAAATAGGTCTTTTTGCCCTCTGAAGTTCGTGAACACAGCTTGTTCCAATTTTTCAGGCTAGTTTTAGAATTCTTTGACTCCTCATATCAACTCGGAATTGAGTGATTCTTTTTGCATTGGAAAGCTTGAGTTAGTAGCATTCTTTGAAAGAATTTATCAGAAAATTGGCTCAAACTTTTCAAGAGGAAAGTTGGAGAGAGAGTTGTTGTATATCCTGTTTGGCAGTTGTTTTTCATCATTATCTTTACTGTTGTTGTGATCTTCACTTATATCTTGCTGTCCAGAGCTACTTAGTATCTTTCATTGATGCTAGTTGTGCTACGCCGTGACCTCATTAGTGTTCTAGGCTCGCGTCTCTAGTCCGGTCTAGCCTAAGACCAGCACAGTACCGTCGTTGAGCATTTATTCAACATTGCATCTTTGAATTGATTATTGCTAATATTTTGCTACCATATATAGCCAACCTAGCTCCACATATTTCTACACCGTGTATACGTACGCTCCCCTGGCAATCGCTTCACTCAATATTCAGAGTTACTTGACACCGCTGGTTGCCGATCACCGCCTGCTGCATGGTAAGAACGTGTAAGACATTGATATTTGCTTTACTGTGAGCGTTTTACCACCGCATCCTAGTAGTTATAGGAACATTATTTTTGGGTTTTGTTTCTTGTTCTACTAATCATGACAGGATCCAGAGTCAATTCATGGGCTTTGTCGATCGCGGGAGACGTGCCACCACCTTTGCAAATACCACAACCGTCACGAGAGGTGCACAAACATCCAAATGCACATGATTAGGTTAATGTATCTATACCACCATTTAATGGCCGTTTTAAACCTGCTTTATATATTGAATGGGAGTTCGACATAAAAAATATATTTGCTTCCCATAATTTCAATGAACATAAAAAGGTTAAGGTTGCGGTTGGTTCTTTCACTGGTTATGCTTTGGTTTGGTGGAGTGAATATTGTCGGTTACACCCTGATTATATACCTACTACTTGGGATGATTTGAAACTTGCCATGCGACATACTTTCGTCCCTGCTTATTATACTCGTGACATGATTAAGAAGTTGCAACACTTAAAACAAGGTAGTGAAACTGTAACAAAATATTATGATGATTTACAAACTACCTTGTTGCATTCCTCTTTAGAAGAAAGTGAAGATGATTTTATGGATAGATTTTGGGGAGGATTAAACCATGATATTCAAGAGATACTAATTCATGAAGAGTGTTATCCTATGGACCATTTGTTTCATCTTGCTTGCAAAGCTGAACAGGAAATAAAACGACGTGTTGGCCACAAGAACAAGCGCACCGTGCACATTCCAAGAGTTGATATGATTGTTCCTTCAACTACTAGGCATACTATGACAACCACATCCGTTGTTGTCAGGACTACATCACCTCCACCATGTGACACATCGCCCCGAGAGTGGCTACATCATCTGAGTTGATCATAAGAGGTAATGACAAAGGTACTGATCTTCCATCTCTACATGAGAATGATGAATGCTTTGTCAATCTGAATGCACCATCTGATGAGCTACCCACTACTTTGATCACACCACCTATTTTAGAGGACTACGTTGATAATTTGACTTTGCCATGTGATCAAACAACTGAAATACCAACAATTTTGAGTGCACCCATTGAATTAACTATTGATGCAAAAGAACCAATGTTTAATCATTTTGATATGACCTCTAATCTTGGTGATGATTCTGTGTTGAATGACTTATTGCATGTTTGCTTATTTAATCATGTTGTAGCATGTAAATTTGATGCAAGTAAGGTTTATTCACCAATGTTGGGATGGTTTAATGATGAACATTGTCAATCTTTTGAAATGAATAAGAGCTTCACTTATATGTGCAAACTGAGTTGCAATATTTTCATGCCTTCTACTTCTTGTGCTAATTTTTTGGCTTTAGATTTTATGAACTATGCAAGTTACTCATCTATTCATGTGTCATATATGCAAAAATCAAGGGAAGTAAAAATGGATGACATATACATATACAACATGTACACCTTGTCTCTTTTGTTAGCCACATTTCAGATTAAGCAACGCCGAGAACGGCTTTATTTTGAAGAAGGGGAGGATGATGAGGACATGACTACCTTGGATATGACCAAAAATATTGCATATATGCATATTTGTCAGGTGATTTCTAGTGCAAACTATTCAATAATCTATTTATGTTATCCAGAACAAAAATACTTCACACACTTTTGTGTTTTGTCTAATTGCAGGTGTATGGGACATTTGTACAATCCACATATGAAGATAAGGAAGAAAGAGATGTTTATTTGCTGTCCAAAAAGTTCTCTCACGTCACTTTTGGCCCAAGAGAAGATAGAGTCCAAGTCTCTCACGTTCTGGATTCAGATTCGGACTGCACAGACACACCTGACTCAAAACAGACACAAGTTTTTCATACGGACTCCGAATTAGGTGATTCTTTTTTTGTTGGAAACTAGATTTCGTGCACTTTCCAACCCAATTGGAATCACCTTCAAATTCGTCCGGAGCGTTGAGTTGTGGACGAAACAATCTGATGCTACAGCAGAATCCGAGTCAAACTACAAGTCCAAAGGTGTTACATCACCTCCACTTGGGCCCATTGGCCTTGTACGACCTAGATTTAGTTTTAGGCTGCCTTGGGACGTCCTCCCACCTCCTTGGCCGCCACCCCTTGCTCCTATATAAGTAGATCCATCTAGTAGCTTTTCCTTGGGATTTGTTTAGTTAAAAGTTAGCCATTGTAACTTCGTGTACTTCGTTTGTGTCCAACGACCAGACCAAGACCGCTTACGGATCCTCACCTTTATCAAAACTTCATATATACTCGCAATATTCAGATTGCTTTTATCATATTCTTGCTTGTTCTTCAATTGCTTGCAGGAATAGACCTTCGTGGTCAGGTTGATTGTGCTCCAGCGTGGTCAATAACCTTTCGGAGTTGGTTTAGTGATTGCTAAGGCGCAACGTCGTGCACGTTTGTAGTCGGATCGTCAAAGTCATCTTCACCAAATCGATAGTTATCATCTCATCGAAAGATCGGGACACCCTCGCCTCTATCAGCCACCATAATGGGTGCATGAAGCCTTGGACGAAATATACAAGATGCCACTTCCTAAATTTTGTCCCGAGGCTATTTTAGGTGCTGCGTCACCTTATTATTGGGCCAGGCCCATGTAATTTCGAAATACATAAGTATAGGCTATTTTTAGAGTCCGTATGTGTGGGGAAACAAGAGATAGGGTTGATTTCGGACCCCTCCACCAAGGGCCACGAAATTCCCCCCTCTTCCTCCATATATACAGCCCTTAGGGCATCGTTTAGACTGTGGGTTTTGTTTAGATTAAAAGTTCGCCATAGCTGCAACTTCGCGTACTTTGTTTGTGTTCAACGACCAGACAAAGGCGTCACAGAACCCCACCTTGATCAATAAAGCTTTCATCTTATATTCGCAATATCCAGATTGCAATCTTAGTTTCTTGCTTGTTCTTCGTTTGCTCGCAGGAAACAGACCCTCGTGGTCAGGTTGATCGTGCTCCGGCGTGGTCAATAACCTCTCGGAGTTGGTTTAGCGATTGCTAAGGCGCGACGTCCTCGCACGTTCGTAGTCGGATCGTCAAAGTCGACTTCCACCAAAGCGAAATCCACCATCTCATCGAAAGACGGGACACCTTTGCCTCTATCACTTGCGCATGCCATCATCTCCATGCTTGTTCTTGCTCCAAAGTTCATCCTTCTCCAAGCTAGGCCCTTCATTTGTAAGCAAAACAAATGTATCCAATTTAGGCAGCATCATATTCTCATGAACATTAGAATCATTACCAAGAAACGAAAGTACCTGGTAATTTGGTTGGCGTGCACGAGCTCTAGTAATTGGTCCAGTATGTATAGCAGCAGGGGCTGTGGGTGTAACAATTGTATTGATGTCCTCATCAACCTATCCACGACAACAAATATGCTATCCCTCCCCTTCTTTGTTCGAGGTAAACCTAAAACAAAGTCCATAGATATATCCTCCCAAGGAACACTAGGTACAGGCAAAGGCATATATAAACCATGAGGATTGAGTCGTGACTTAGCTCTTCGACATGTAGTGCAGCGAGCAACAAAACGCTCAACATCCCGTCTCATCTTTGGCCAAAAGAAATGTGTAGCAAGTATATCCTCCGTCTTCTTGATGCCAAAGTGTCCCATTAATCCTCCTCCATGCGCCTCCTGCAACAACAAAAGACGAACGGAGCTAGCTGGAATGCATAGCTTGTTAGCACGAAACACAAATCCATCGTTAAGAACGAACTTGTTCCAAGTTCTCCCTTCCTTACAATTCTGCAATACATCTTTAAATTCAGCATCATGAACATATTGATCTTTGATGGTCTCCAAACCAAATATTTTAATGTCAAGTTGTGAAAGCATAGTATAACGACGAGACAAGGCATCAGCAATAACATTTTCTTTATCCTTCTTGTGTTTAATGACATAAGGGAAAGTCTCAATGAATTCAACCCATTTAGCATGTCTACGGTTCAGTTTTGCTTGACTTTTAATGTGTTTCAAAGATTCATGATCAGAATGTATAACAAATTCCTTGGGCCATAAATAATGATGCCATGTTTCTAAGGTCCGAACAAGAGCATATAATTCTTTATCATAAGTAGAAGAGTTCAGACTAGGCCCACTCAATTTTTCAGAAAAGTATGCAACAGGTTTTCCATCTTGTAATAACACACCTCTAATCCAATTCCACTAGCATCACATTCAAGCTCAAAAGTCTTTTTGAAATTAGGAAGTTGGAGGAAAGGAGCATGAGTCAACTTATCTTTCAATACCGTGAAGGCTTCTTTCTGTGCGATACCCCAAACAAAAGGCACATCCTTCTTTGTAAGCTCGTTGAGAGGTGCAGCAACGGTGCTGAAATCTCTCACAAAACGCCTATAGAAACCAGCGAGGCCAAGGAAACTCCTCACTTGTGTGACCGTTTTGGGCTGCGGCCAACTCTCAATAGCTTCAATCTTGTCTTTATCAACTTCAATTCCATGTGGAGTAACAACATAGCCAAGAAAAGATACTCGGTCGGTGCAAAAGGTGCACTTTCCAAGGTTTCCAAACAAACGTGCATCACGTAGAGCAATAAAAACAGCACGTAAATGTTCCAAATGTTCCTCCAAAGATTTGCTATAAATCAATATGTCATCAAAGTAAACTACCACAAATCATCCAATGAAAGCACGTAAAACTTCGGTCATTAACCTCATGAAAGTACTAGGTGCATTAGTTAACCCAAAAGGCATGACTAACCACTCATATAATCCAAACTTAGTTTTAAATGCTGTTTTCCATTCATCTCCCAATTTCATACAAATTTGATGGTATCCACTACGCAAATCAACTTTGGAGAATATTGTAGAGCCACTCAATTCATCAAGCATATCATCTAGCCTAGGAATAGGATGACGATAACGAATAGTAATATTATTTATGCCTCTACAATCAACGCACATACGCGACGTACCATCCTTTTTCGGCACTAAAATGATAGGAACAGCACAAGGACTAAGGGATTCGCGTATATAACCTTTGTCGAGCAGTTCTTGTACTTGACGCATAATCTCCTTCGTCTCCTCTGGATTGGTACGGTATGGTGCACGGTTGGGTAGCGAAGCACCGGGAATTAAGTCAATTTGATGCTCGATCCCTCGAATAGGTGGTAATCCCGGTGGCACGTCTTGTGGAAAGACGTCAGCGAACTCCTGCAAAATGTTAGTGACAGCAGGGGGCAAAGAGGAAGGCACGTCCTCGAATGAAAATAATGCCTCTTTGCACACAAAGGCATAGCAAACAGATTTGCTGAAATCTAGCTCATCAATATCAGATTTGGTGGCAAGTAAACATGCACTTTTCAATTTAATTTCAGAAACAACAGTAGATGGTTTATTATTAGACTTCATTTGGTGCTCAAATTCTTTTGCCACAATCTGATTTTCACTCTTATTTGTCTCCTGTTTTGCTTTATTAGCTCTATTAATATCATCTTTCAAAATGGAATCAGGAGTCATAGGAAGCAAAGTAATATTTTTATCGTTATGAACAAGAGTATACTAATTGTTTCTACCATGGTGTACAGAATTTTTATCAAATTGCCATGGTCTACCAAGTAATAAGGAACATGCTTGCATAGGTACCACATCACAATCAACATAATCAGCATATGTAGAGATACTAAAATGCACACGAACAGTATGTGTTACCTTAACCTTGCCGCTGTTGTTGAACCATTGGATGTAGTAAGGATGTGGATGTGGTCTTGTGGTGAGAGATAGCTTCTCCACCATATCCATGCTAGCCAAGTTATTGCAGCTCCCTCCATCTATGATCACGCAAACAGAACGTTCCTTCACAACTCCCTTTGTATGGAACAAATTATGCCTCTGATTTTGCTCAGCTTGTGTAACCTTCACACTAAAAACACGTTGAGCAACTAAACATTCATACCTGTCAGCATCTTCAGGAGCCATGTATTGCGTCTCATGATCAGAATCGTCTCCACCGTGTTCGTCACGTGTAATAAGAGCCGAAGTCTCCTCATCATAGTCACTAGCAGACTCATACCCACCATCCTCAGTAACAATCATCACACGCTTAGATGGGCATTCTCTCGCATAATGACCTCCACCCTTGCAACGTCGACAAATAATATCATGTGTTTGCCCTGTTGATGCCATGGATGAAGAAGAGCTCTTTGCAGGCCCAGAAGGTGTGCTCTTGGCAGCTAGTGGTGATTGTGCCTGCTTTATTGTATCACGGTTGGAGGTGGCAGCCGACGGAGGCGCCGGTGTAGCAGAACGTGTGGAAGTAGATGATGCGCGTGGTGTCCATGATGAAGGTCGACCTGTAGAAAAGTTAGTCCGCGCCAATGCCTGTCGATCCTGCACTTCACGTTCAGCTTTACAAGCAAGATGGAATAAACGAGTGATATTAGTATACTCCTTATACTCTACAATCGTCTGAATATCTCTATTTAATCCACCCATAAAACGTGCAAGCATAGCTTCATTCTCCTCAACAATACCACATCTAATCATGCCAGTTTGTAATTCCTGATAATATTCTTCTACGGAATTTTTTCCCTGTCTTAAGCGCTGCAATTTTTGAAGTAATTCACGTTGATAATATGGTGGAACCCAACGAGTACGCATAGCAGTTTTCAAAGCAGCCCAAGTAGCCGGAATAGAAAATAATCTACAATGCTCAGACCACCAAACACATGCAAAACTAGTGAATGCACAAACAGCAGCAGGAACACGTCTCTCCTCGGGATATTGTAAACATGTAAATCGTTGTTCAGTTTCTAACTCCCAAGTAAGATATATATCAGGAACATATCTACCCTCAAATGGTGGAATATTCAATTTTATTTTAGGGAGATGGTCACGATCTCGTACCTGAGGGTGAGCCCTACCATTGCCATTATTTGCATGTGGACGACCTGGTGGTTGTTGTGCTGGTGGTGGCACGTAGTTCTGATTTTGATCAACCTCATCCTCATAATCTCCCACAAAATCATCCTCCTCCACATCAGCAGTAGGAGCCACAGAAGTATCAACAGCAGCACCAGCAGTTTGGCCCGACTGAAGAGGGACACGGCTCGCTCGGCGGAGGGCTGTTTCCCGACATGGAGGTAGTTGGTGTTGTTGCTGTTGTTGCAGAGGTGCGGCAGGAGCAGCCGGTGGTGGTGGTGGAAAACGCGAAAGCAATTCAGCAAACTTGTTATCGAGCTTTGTTTCAAACGTCTTCTCCATGCCATCTATCTTCTCCATGGCCTCTTCAAATCTGTTTATCACATCTTGCACCTGTACACTCATCATTTGCTGAAACGTATCATGAAGCTCCTTGTTCGTCAAGTTCTCCCAGTCAGTCTCGTCGGATTGTGATCCTGGCATGGTTAGCAGCAATAGAAACACACAAGAATATGATCCTACAGACTACTAACAAGTGGTGGTGGTGGCGGGTGTCACAAATCCGTCAAGCAAATCTCAAATTCTTACCAGTTCTTACCCAGCAGCAGGCGGTGATCGGCAACCGTTATAGTCAAAACTCTCAAAAGCTTGGATAGAGCGATTGCCAGGGAGAGTCAAACGCATGACGTAGATGTATGTGGAGCTGGGAAGGCTTATAGTATGGTAGCAAAAAGGGTCAGCAATAATCAATTCAGAGATATAAAGTTGAATAAACGCTCAACAACGGTACTGTGCTGGTCCTAGGCTAGACCATGCTAGAGACGCGAGCCTAAGACACTAACAAAATCACGGCGCTGCACATAAATAAGGGAAAAGCACACTCTGGTACTATTTTTTTTCGCTCTTTTTTTTGCGCTCCTTTTTTTTGCGAAAAATCACTATAATGGCGAGTGTCTCAAAACTCTTCCCTCGTCAAACTGATAGGATGGGCACGAATTTTTTTTTCACTTTTTTTCCGGAAATCAGGGTAGCGACGACGAAAAAGTGCGACAAAAAATCACTATGATGGCACGTGGCTCAAAAGACTCAGAAAAGCCTAAAAATAGGATAGGGAAAAAATTGCCCGTGAAAATTTTGGCCTAAAAACTGCCCGGGGGTCTCCAGACTCTTTTTTTTCCGAGACCTACGCAGGCAAGGAAACACGAATCGGAATTTAGATTGATCTCAAGAACAAACCTAATATGAGAAGAACTCGGATTGGTGGTGGATATATGGTTGTGGTATATGGCAGCGGTGGTGGTATATGGTAGCGGTGGTGGTATATGGATACAGATTAGTGGTGGTATATGGATACGGATTGGTGGTGGTATATGGATATGGATTTAGAGTGGTGGCGGATAAGCAAAAGTGGTAGATGGGCGATGATGATGGTGCGGCGGCGGCGTGACAACTTATGACCAGAACTCGAAACTCTAAAAGACTAGACTCTAAGACCAGCAACTTGACACGACGATGCAACCGCAAATTCAACAAAGCAAAAACCCTAAAAAGATTATGCAAAGGCTCAGATTGGTTCGGATATGATGAACTAACCCTAAAAATTTTTTGTGGCTTTTTCGTGGACTGTAGGTATGAAGAACAGACTCGATCTAATCTACGAAAAACTGTAAAATCTCACCGAGCAACCTGGAAATCTGATACCACTTGATAGAGGCGAGGGTCCCGATGTTTCGATGAGATGGTGGCTATCGTTTTCTGTGGGAGTCGACTTTGACGATCCGACTACAAACGTGCGAGACGTCGCGCCTTAGCAATCGCTAAACCAACTTCCGAGGGTTATTGACCACGCCGGAGCACGATCAACCTGACCACGAGGGTCTGTTTCCTGCGAGCAAACGAAGAACAAGCAAGAAACTGAGATTGCAATCTGGATATTGCGAATATAAGATGAAAGCTTTATTGATCAAGGTGGGGTTTTGTGACGTCTTGGTCTGGTCGTTGGACACAAACGAATTACGCGAAGTTGCAGCTATGGCGAACTTTTGATCTAAACAAAACCCAAAGTCTAAACGACGCCCTAAGGGCTGTATATATGGAGGAAGAGGGGGGAATTTCGTGGCCCTTGAGGGTGGGGTCCGAAACCAACCCTAACTCTTGTTTCCCCACACATACGGACTCTAAAAATAGCCTATACTTAAGTATTTCGAAATTACATGGGCCTGGCCCATAAATAAGGTGACGCAACACCTAGAATAGCCTATGGACGAATATTATGAAGTGGCATCTTGTATATTTCGTCCAAGGCTTCATGCACTCCTTATGGCGGCTTTAAAGTCCTGAAATCATCACTTGTAACTCCGTTCTTGATCCCCTTGCGCATGCCATCAACTCCATGTGTGTTCTTGCTCCAATGTTCATCCTTCTCCAAGCTAGGCCCTTCATTTGTAAGCAAAACAAATGTATCCAATTTAGGCAGCATCATAATCTCATGAACATTAGAATCATTACCAAGAAACGAAAGTACCTGGTAATTTAATTGGCGTGCGCGAGCTCTAGTAATTTGTCCAGTATATGTAACAGTAGGGGCTGTGGGTGTAACAATGGTATTGATGTCCTCATCACATGTCTACAAGCTTAAGTGTGCAGCCACATGCCAATATGGACTCTGGCTTAGTTGAGTAGTTAGTGTGCCCCCTTCCGGGATGGGCTAGCAGATGTAGAATGATGTAGGTGTACCGGCCTATCCGTGGGTTAAGGGGGAACATTTTTGAAAGGCTATGTCTCGATCTTCCGATCATGGAGGTGGTCGAGTCTTGTGGGGAAAAGTGCACAACCTCTGCAGAGTTTTCAACCTAATCGATTAGCCGTGTCCCCGGTTACGGACAACTTGAGCATCTAGTAGTGGAAATGCCGGGAGATCTCCTCACCTTTAATTAAACAGTTGGGTTTCAAATGAAACTTGGGGACGGATGGAGTTGGATTTGCCAACTCATCCTATGCAAATGTGTAGTAGTAGAATAACAATCTTTTCTAATAGGGAAAAACTAGCTTTATGCAAAAAACTAAACTTAGAGCTTTCCACCAGCCAAACTACATGTAAAAGTAGGTTCATTACACTATGATGTGACTTGCCAGTACATTCAATGTACTGACCCATTTGGCTGCAACTTATCACGTTGCAGATATATCCGACGAGGATTAAGGTGCGATAGGTCGATGTTCTACACTCAACCTTGCTCGTGGAGTTGGACTCATTTACTTCTTTGCTTCCGCAGTATTTTCTTATTGGCTTTATGCCCTATTTTGTAATAAATGTATTGCTCCTGGACTATCGATGTAATAAAGAGATGTGTGTTATTTCTGTTATTTCATCGAGTACTATGTGTGCTAGCAAGTCGATCCAGGGACTAGCACGGTAAGCACAGAGACTTCGACTCTTACCGAGTTGGGTCACTACAGGTTGGTGTAGCCGTAGCTCCGTCTTGTTGGTGCTCATCTCGAGGTCTTCTCTTGTGCTCATGAATCTTGGACTTGGCGTGAAGTAGGGCTTGTTGGGACTTGTGCGCTTGCGCTTGTTGAGCATCTTCATGATGATGGTGTCGTTGTCGCACTTGAGCTTGTAGTAGATGTCGTTCGTTGTCATCGTGCGCATGATGCTTGAAGGTGACTTGCCCTTCATGACGATGTGGATCACGAACGTGATGATGGTCACCATGGAGATGTGGACGACTTGCGCTAGCATCGCTTGGGCGCTCCGAAGACTTGTGGCTTGAACGTCGCCGCCTTGAAGATGACGAAGGGGAAGAAGACTTTCCTCTTTATGTACGGAAAGCTTCTTGTTGATGTAGTCCCTTTTCCTTGCTTCGGAGTGATGAATGTCGATGGAGATGTTCTCGATGCGCTCTCGCAATCTTGATTGTGCGCCTTGCATTTGTCGTTGTAGTGATGAGGACATCAATACCATTGTTACACCCACATCCCCTACTGCTACATATACGGGACTAATTACTAGAGCTCGCGCACGCCAATTAAATTATCAGGTACTTTCGTTTCTTGGTAATGATTCTAATGTTCATGAGAATATGATGCTGCCTAAATTGGATACATTTGTTTTGCTTACAAATGAAGGGCCTAGCTTGGAGAAGGATGAACATTGGAGCAAGAACAAGCATGGAGATGATGCCATGCGCAAGGGGAACAAGAACGGAGTTACAAGTGATGATTTCAGGACTTTGAAGCCACCATAATGGGTGCATGAAGCCATGGACGAAATATACAAGATGCCACTTCATAAATTTCGTCCCGAGGCTATTATAGGTGCTGCGTCACCTTTTTATTGGGCCAGGCCCATGTAATTTCGAAATACATAAGTATAGGCTATTTTTAGAGTCCGTATGTGTGGGGAAACAAGAGATAGGGTTGATTTCGGACCCCTCCACCAAGGGCCACGAAATTCCCCCTCTCTTCCTCCATATATACAGCCCTTAGGGCACCGTTTAGACTTTGGGTTTTGTTTAGATTAAAAGTTCGCCATAGCTGCAACTTCGCGTACTTCGTTTGTGTTCAACGACCAGACAAAGGCGTCACAGAACCCCACGTTGATCAATAAAGCTTTCATCTTATATTCGCAATATCCAGATTGCAATCTTAGTTTCATGCTTGTTCTTCGTTTGCTCGCAGGAAACAGACCCTCGTGGTCAGGTTGATTGATAGAGGCGGGGTGTCCCGATCTTTCGATGAGATGATAACTATCGATTTGGTGGAGACGACTTTGACGATCCGACTACAAACGTGCAACGATGTTGTGCCTTAGCAATCGCTAAACCAACTCCGAGAGGTTATTGACCATGCCGGAGCACGATCAACCTGACCACGAAGGTCTATTCCTGCAAGCAATTGAAGAACAAGCAAAAATATGATAAAAGCAATCTGAATATCGCGAATATGTATGAAGTATTAATAATGGTGGGGATCCGAAAAGTGGTCTTGGTCTGGTCGTTGGACACAAACGAAGCACACGAAGTTGCGATGGCTAACTTTTAACTAAACAAATCCCAAAGTCTAAACGATGCCCTAAGGGCTGTATATATGGAGGAAGAGGGGGGGAATTTCGTGGCCCTTGGTGGAGGGGTCCGAAATCAACCCTATCTCTTGTTTCCCCACACATACGGACTCTAAAAATAGCCTATACTTATGTATTTCGAAATTACATGGGCCTGGCCCAATAATAAGGTGACGCAGCACCGATAATAACCTCGGGACGAAATTTATGAAGTGGCATCTTGTATATTTCGTCCAAGGCTTCATGCGCCCATTATGGTGGCTTCAAAGTTCTGAAATCATCACTTGTAACTCCGTTCTTGTTCCCCTTGCGCATGCCATCATCTCCATGCTTGTTCTTGCTCCAATGTTCATCCTTCTCCAAGCTAGGCCCTTTATTTGTAAGCAAAACAAATGTATCCAATTTAGGCAGCATCATATTCTCATGAACATTAGAATCATTACCAAGAAACGAAAGTACCTGGTAATTTAGTTGGCGTGCGCGAGCTCTTGTAATTGGTCCAGTATGTATAGCAGCAGGGCCCGTGGGTGTAACAATTGGATTGATGTCCTCATCATCCTCCCCTTCTTGAAATGAAGTCGTCCTCGACGGAAGTTCATCTTCCTCACCCAAATAAGGCTTCAAATCTGCAATGTTAATAGTGGGACTAACCCCAAAATCTGCAGGCAGCTCAAGTTTATATGCATTATCATTTATTTTCTCTAACACCTTAAAGGGACCATCAGCCCGTGGCATGAGCTTTGATTTGCGCAAATCAGGAAATCTATCCTTACGCAAATGTAACCAAACAAGATCTCCAGGTGCAAACACAACATGTTTTCTACCCTTATCTCCAGCAAGTTTATATTTGGCATTCATACGCTCAATGTTTTCATTAGTTAACTCGTGCATTTTTAAAATCAATTCAACATGTTGTTTAGCATCAAAATTAACCTTCTCCGAAGATGGAAGAGGCAACAAATCAATAGGTGCACGAGGTAGGAAACCATACACAACTTCAAAAGGGCACATCTTAGTAGTAGAATCCAATGAACGATTATAAGCAAATTCAATATGAGGCAAGCATTCCTCCCACATTTTCTTATTACTCTTCAAAACAGCCCTAAGCATAGTAGACAATGTTCTATTGACTACTTCAGTTTGGCCATCAGTTTGGGGGTGACAAGTAGTACTAAAAAGCAGTTTAGTCCCCAACTTAGCCCATAAACATCTCCAAAAGTGGCTAAGAAATTTAGTATCACGATCTGAAACAATAGTATTTGGCACACCATGCAAGCGAATAATTTCACGAAAGAACAAATCAGCAACATTAACAGCATCATCACTTTTATGACATGGTATAAAGTGTGCCATTTTCGAGAATCTATCCACGACAACAAATATGCTATCCCTCCCCTTCTTTGTTCGAGGTAAACCTAAAACAAAGTCCATAGATATATCCTCCCAAGGAACACTAGGTACAGGCAAAGGCATATATAAACCATGAGGATTGAGTCGTGACTTAGCTTTTTGACATGTAGTGCAGCGAGCAATAAAACGCTCAACATCCCGTCTCATCTATGGCCAAAATAAATGTGTAGCAAGTACGTCCTCCGTCTTCTTCACGCCAAAGTGTCCCATTAATCCTCCTCCATGCGCCTCCTGCAACAACAAAAGACGAACGGAGCTAGCTGGAATGCATAGCTTGTTAGCACGAAACACAAATCCATCGTTAACAACAAACTTGTTCCACATTCTTCCTTCTTTACAATTCTGCATTACATCTTTAAAATCAGCATCATGCACATATTGATCTTTGATGGTCTCCAAACCAAATATTTTGAAGTCAAGTTGTGAAAGCATAGTATAGCGACGAGACAATGCATCAGCAATAACATTTTCTTTTCCCTTCTTGTGTTTAATGACATAAGGGAAAGTCTCAATGAATTCAACCCATTTAGCATGTCTACGATTCAGTTTAGCTTGACTTTTAATATGTTTCAAAGATTCATGATAAGAATGTATAACAAATTCTTTGGGCCATAAATAATGTTGCCATGTTTCTAAAGTCCGAACAAGAGCATATAATTCTTTATCATAAGTAGAATAATTCAGACTAGGCCCACTCAATTTTTCAGAAAAGTATGCAACAGGTTTGCCATCTTGTAATAACACACCTCCTAATCCAATTCCACTAGCATCACATTCAAGCTCAAAAGTCTTATTAAAATCAGGAAGTTGGAGTAAAGGAGCATGTGTCAACTTATCTTTCAATACCGTGAAGGCTTCTTCCTGTGCGGTATCCCAAAGAAAAGGCACATCTTTCTTTGTAAGCTCATTGAGAGGTGCAGCAATGGTGCTGAAATCTCTCACAAAACGCCTATAGAATCCAGCGAGGCCAAGAAAACTCCTCACTTGTGTGACCGTTTTGGGCTGCGGCCAACTCTCAATAGCTTCAATCTTGGCTTTGTCAACTTCAATTCCCTGTGGAGTAACAACATAGACAAGAAAAGATACTCGGTCGGTGCAAAAGGTGCACTTCCCAAGGTTACCAAACAAACGTGCATCACGTAGAGCAATAAAAACAGCACGTAAATGTTCCAAATGTTCTTCCAAAGATCCGCTATAAATCAATATGTCATCAAAGTAAACTACCACAAATCGTCCAATGAAAGCACGTAAAACTTCGTTCATTAATCTCATGAAAGTACTAGGTGCATTAGTTAACCCAAAAGGCATGACTAACCACTCATATAATCCAAACTTAGTTTTAAATGCTGTTTTCCATTCATCTCCCAATTTCATACGAATTTGATGGTAGCCACTACGCAAATCAACTTTGGAGAATATTGTAGAGCCACTCAATTCATCAAGCATATCATCTAGCCTAGGAATAGGATGACGATAACGAATAGTAATATTATTAATGCCTCTACAATCAACACACATACGTGATGTACCATCCTTTTTCGGAACTAGAATAATAGGAACAGCACAAGGACTAAGGGATTCGCGTATATAACCTTTGTCGAGAAGCTCTTGTACTTGACGCATAATCTCCTTCGTCTCCTCTGGATTGGTACGGTATGGTGCACGGTTTGGCAGTGAAGCACCGGGAATTAAGTCAATCTGATGCTCAATCCCTCGAATAGGCGGTAATCCCGGTGGCACGTCTTGTGGAAAAACGTCAGAGAACTCCTGCAAAATGTTAGTGACAGCAGGAGGCAAAGAGGAAGGCACGTCCTCGAATGAAAATAATGCCTCTTTGCACACAAAAGCATAGCAAACAGATTTGCTGAAATCTAGCTCATCAATATCAGATTTGGTGGCAAATAAACATGCACTTTTCAATTTAATTTCAGAAGCAACACTAGATGGTTTATTAGTAGGCTTCATTTGTTGCTCAAATTCTTTTGCCACAATCTGATTTTCACTCTTATTCTTCTCCTGTTGTGCTTTATTAGCTCTATTAATATCATCTTTCAAAATGGAATCAGGAGTCATAGGAAGCAAAGTAATATTTTTATCCTTATGAACAAGAGTATAGTGATTGTTTCTACCATGGTGTACAGAATTTTTATCAAATTGCCATGGTCTACCCAGTAATAAGGAACATGCTTGCATAGGTACCACATCACAATCAACATAATCAGCATATGTAGAGATACTAAAATGCACACGAACAGTACGTGTTACCTTAACCTTGCCGCTGTTGTTGAACCATTGGATGTAGTAAGGATGTGGATGTGGTCTTGATAGAGGCAAAGGTGTCCCGTCTTTCGATGAGATGGAGGATTTCGCTTTGGTGGAAGTCGACTTTGACGATCCGACTACGAACGTGCGAGGACGTCGCGCCTTAGCAATCGCTAAACCAACTCCGAGAGGTTATTGACCACGCCGGAGCACGATCAACCTGACCACGAAGGTCTGTTTCCTGCGAGCAAACGAAGAACAAGCAAGAAACTAAGATTGCAATCTGGATATTGCGAATATAAGATGAAAGCTTTATTGATCAAGGTGGGGTTCTGTGACGCCTTTGTCTGGTCGTTGAACACAAACGAAGTACGCGAAGTTGCAGCTATGGCGAACTTTTAATCTAAACAAAACCCAAAGTCTAAACGATGCCCTAAGGGGTGTATATATGGAGGAAGAGGGGGGGAATTTCGTGGCCCTTGGTGGAGGGGTCCGAAATCAACCCTATCTCTTGTTTCCCCACACATACGGACTCTAAAAATAGCCTATACTTATGTATTTCGAAATTACATGGGCCTGGCCCAATAATAAGGTGACGCAGCACCTAAAATAGCCTCGGGACGAAATTTATGAAGTGGCATCTTGTATATTTCGTCCAAGGCTTCATGCACCCATTATGGTGGCTTCAAAGTCCTGAAATCATCACTTGTAACTCCGTTCTTGTTCCCCTTGCGCATGCCATCATCTCCATGCTTGTTCTTGCTCCAATGTTCATCCTTCTCCAAGCTAGGCCCTTCATTTGTAAGCAAAACAAATGTATCCAATTTAGGCAGCATCATATTCTCATGAACATTAGAATCATTACCAAGAAACGAAAGTACCTGGTAATTTAGTTGGCGTGCACGAGCTCTAGTAATTGGTCCAGTATGTATAGCAGCAGGGGCTGTGGGTGTAACAATTGTATTGATGTCCTCATCACTATGCTTAGGGCTGTTTTGAACAATAATAAGAAAATGTGGGAGGAATGCTTGCCTCATATTGAATTTGCTTATAATCGTTCATTGCATTCTACTACTAAGATGTGCCCTTTTGAAGTTGTGTATGGTTTCCTACCTCGTGCACCTATTGATTTGTTGCCTCTTCCATCTTCGGAGAAGGTTAATTTTGATGCTAAACAACGTGCTGAATTGATTTTAAAAATGCATGAGTTAACTAAGGAAAACATTGAGCGCATGAATGCTAAATATAAACTTGCTGGAGATAAGGGTAGAAAACATGTTGTGTTTGCACCTGGAGATCTTGTTTGGTTACATTTGCGTAAGGATAGATTTCCTGATTTGCGCAAATCAAAGTTAATGCCACGTGCTGATGGTCCCTTTAAGGTGTTAGAGAAAATAAATGATAATGCATGTAAACTTGAGCTGCCTGCAGATTTTGGGGTTAGTCCCACTTTTAACATTGCAGATTTGAAGCCTTATTTGGGTGAGGAAGATGAACTTTCGTCGAGGACGACTTCATTTCAAGAAGGGGAGGATGATGAGGACATCAATACAATTGTTACACCCACAGCCCCTGCTGCTATACATACTGGACCAATTACTAGAGCTCGTGCACGCCAACTAAATTACCAGGTACTTTCGTTTCTTGGTAATGATTCTAATGTTCATGAGAATATGATGCTGCCTAAATTGGATACATTTGTTTTGCTTACAAATGAAGGGCCTAGCTTGGAGAAGGATGAACACTGGAGCAAGAACAAGCATGGAGATGATGGCATGCGCAAGGGGAACAAGAACGGAGTTACAAGTGATGATTTCAGGACTTTGAAGCCACCATAATGGGTGCATGAAGCCTTGGACGAAATATACAAGATGCCACTTCATAAATTTCATCCCGAGGCCATTTTAGGTGCTGCGTCACCTTATTATTGGGCCAGGCCCATGTAATTTCGAAATACATAAGTATAGGCTATTTTTAGAGTCCGTATGTGTGGGGAAACAAGAGATAGGGTTGATTTCGGACCCCTCCACCAAGGGCCACGAAATTCCCCCCTCTTCCTCCATATATACAGCCCTTAGGGCATCGTTTAGACTTTGGGTTTTGTTTAGATTAAAAGTTCGCCATAGCTGCAACTTCGCGTACTTCGTTTGTGTTCAACGACCAGACAAAGGCGTCACAGAACCCCACCTTGATCAATAAAGCTTTCATCTTATATTCGCAATATCCAGATTGCAATCTTAGTTTCTTGCTTGTTCTTCGTTTGCTCGCAGGAAACAGACCCTCGTGGTCAGGTTGATCGTGCTCCGGCGTGGTCAATAACCTCTCGGAGTTGGTTTAGCGATTGCTAAGGCGCGACGTCCTCGCACGTTCGTAGTCGGATCGTCAAAGTCGACTTCCACCAAAGCGAAATCCACCATCTCATCGAAAGACGGGACACCTTTGCCTCTATCACAGGGGCTGTGGGTGTAACAATTGTATTGATGTCCTCATCATCCTCCCCTTCTCGAAATGAAGTCGTCCTCGACGGAAGTTCATCTTCCTCACCCAAATAAGGCTTCAAATCTGCAATGTTAAAAGTGGGACTAACCCCAAAATCTGCAGGCAGCTCAAGTTTATATGCATTATCATTTATTTTCTCTAACACCTTAAAGGGACCATCAGCACGTGGCATTAACTTTGATTTGCGCAAATCAGGAAATCTATCCTTACGCAAATGTAACCAAACAAGATCTCCAGGTGCAAACACAACATGTTTTCTACCCTTATCTCCAGCAAGTTTATATTTAGCATTCATGCGCTCAATGTTTTCCTTAGTTAACTCATGCATTTTTAAAATCAATTCAGCACGTTGTTTAGCATCAAAATTAACCTTCTCCGAAGATGGAAGAGGCAGCAAATCAATAGGTGCATGAGGTAGGAAACCATACACAACTTCAAAAGGGCACATCTTAGTAGTAGAATGCAATGAACGATTATAAGCAAATTCAATATGAGGCAAGCATTCCTCCCACATTTTCTTATTATTCTTCAAAACAGCCCTAAGCATAGTAGACAACGTTCTATTGACTACTTCAGTTTGTCCATCAGTTTGGGGGTGACAAGTAGTACTAAAAAGCAGTTTAGTCCCCAACTTAGCCCATAAACATCTCCAAAAGTGGCTAAGAAATTTAGTATCACGATCTGAAACAATAGTATTTGGCACACCATGCAAGCGAATAATTTCACGAAAGAACAAATCAGCAACATTAACAGCATCATCGCTTTTATGACATGGTATAAAGTGTGCCATTTTCGAGAATCTATCCATGACAACAAATATGCTATCCCTCCCCTTCTTTGTTCGAGGTAAACCTAAAACAAAGTCCATAGATATATCCTCCCAAGAAACACTAGGTACAGGCAAAGGCATATATAAACCTTGAGGATTGAGTCGTAACTTAGCTTTTTGACATGTAGTGCAGCGAGCAATAAAACGCTCAACATCCCGTCTCATCTTTGGCCAAAAGAAATGTGTAGCAAGTACGTCCTCCGTCTTCTTCACGCCAAAGTGTCCCATTAATCCTCCTCCATGCGCCTCCTGCAGCAACAAAAGACGAACGGAGCTAGCTGGAATGCATAGCTTGTTAGCACGAAACACAAATCCATTGTTAACAACAAACTTGTTCCACATTCTTCCTTCTTTACAATTCTGCATTACATCTTTAAAATCAGCATCATGCACATATTGATCTTTGATGGTCTCCAAACCAAATATTTTGAAGTCAAGTTGTGAAAGCATAGTATAGCGACGAGACAATGCATTAGCAATAACATTTTCTTTTCCCTTCTTGTGTTTAATGACATAAGGGAAAGTCTCAATGAATTCAACCCATTTAGCATGTCTACGATTTAGTTTAGCTTGACTTTTAATATGTTTCAAAGATTCATGATCAGAATGTATAACAAATTCTTTGGGCCATAAATAATGTTGCCATGTTTCTAAAGTCCGAACAAGAGCATATAATTCTTTATCATAAGTAGAATAATTCAGACTAGGCCCACTCAATTTTTCAGAAAAGTATGCAACAGGTTTGCCATCTTGTAATAACACACCTCCTAATCCAATTCCACTAGCATCACATTCAAGCTCAAAAGTCTTATTAAAATCAGGAAGTTGGAGTAAAGGAGCATGTGTCAACTTATCTTTCAATACCGTGAAGGCTTCTTCCTGTGCGGTATCCCAAAGAAAAGGCACATCTTTCTTTGTAAGCTCATTGAGAGGTGCAGCAATGGTGCTGAAATCTCTCACAAAACGCCTATAGAATCCAGCGAGGCCAAGAAAACTCCTCACCTGTGTGACCGTTTTGGGCTGCGGCCAACTCTCAATAGCTTCAATCTTGGCTTTGTCAACTTCAATTCCCTGTGGAGTAACAACATAGCCAAGAAAAGATACTCGGTCGGTGCAAAAGGTGCACTTCCCAAGGTTACCAAACAAACGTGCATCACGTAGAGCAATAAAAACAGCACGTAAATGTTCCAAATGTTCTTCCAAAGATCTGCTATAAATCAATATGTCATCAAAGTAAACTACCACAAATCATCCAATGAAAGCACGTAAAACTTCGGTCATTAACCTCATGAAAGTACTAGGTGCATTAGTTAACCCAAAAGGCATGACTAACCACTCATATAATCCAAACTTAGTTTTAAATGTTGTTTTCCATTCATCTCCCAATTTCATACGAATTTGATGGTAGCCACTACGCAAATCAACTTTGGAGAATATTGTAGAGCCACTCAATTCATCAAGCATATCATCTAGCCTAGGAATAGGATGACGATAACGAATAGTAATATTATTAATGCCTCTACAATCAACACACATACGTGATGTACCATCCTTTTTCGGCACTAGAATAATAGGAACAGCACAAGGACTAAGGGATTCACATATATAACCTTTGTCGAGAAGCTCTTGTACTTGACGCATAATCTCCTTCGTCTCCTCTGGATTGGTACGGTATGGTGCACGGTTTGGCAGTGAAGCACCGGGAATTAAGTCAATCTGATGCTCAATCCCTCGAATAGGCGGTAATCCCGGTGGCACGTCTTGTGGAAAAACGTCAGCGAACTCCTGCAAAATGTTAGTGACAGCAGGAGGCAAAGAGGAAGGAACATCCTCGAATGAAAATAATGCCTCTTTGCACACAAAAGCATAGCAAACAGATTTGCTGAAATCTAGCTCATCAATATCAGATTTGGTGGCAAATAAACATGCACTTTTCAATTTAATTTCGGAAGCAACACTAGATGGTTTATTATTAGGCTTCATTTGTTGCTCAAATTCTTTTGCCACAATCTGATTTTCACTCTTATTCTTCTCCTGTTTTGCTTTATTAGCTCTATTAATATCATCTTTCAAAATGGAATCAGGAGTCATAGGAAGCAAAGTAATATTTTTATCCTTATGAACAAGAGTATAGTGATTGTTTCTACCATGGTGTACAGAATTTTTATCAAATTGCCATGGTCTACCAAGTAATAAGGAACATGCTTGCATAGGTACCACATCACAATCAACATAATCAGCATATGTAGAGATACTAAAATGCACACGAACAGTACGTGTTACCTTAACCTTGCCGCTGTTGTTGAACCATTGGATGTAGTAAGGATGTGGATGTGGTCTTGTGGTGAGAGAAAGCTTCTCCACCATCTCCATGCTAGCCAAGTTGTTGCAGCTCCCTCCGTCTATTATGACGCGCACAGAACGTTCCTTCATAACTCCCTTGGTATGGAACAAATTGTGCCTCTGATTTTGCTCAGCTTGTGTGACCTGCACACTCAAAACACGTTGAGCAACTAAACATTCATACCTGTCAGCGTCTTCAGGAGCCATGTATTGCGTCTCATGATCAGAATCATCTCCACCATGTTCTTCACGTGTAATAAGAGCCAATGTCTCCTCATCATAGTGACTAGCGGACTCATATCCACCATCCGCGGTAGCAATCATCACACGCGGAGATTTGCATTCCCTCGCATAATGACCTCCTCCCTTACAACGACGACAAATAATATCACTTGTGTGCCCTGTTGATGCCATGGAAGAAGAAGAACGCTGTGCAGGCCCCGCAGGTGCGCTCTTGGCAGATAATGGTGGTTGTTCCTGTTTTCTTGTATCTCGACTGTAGGAGGCACCTGATTGAGGTGCTGGTGCAGTTGAAGTAGAAGATGCACGCGGCGTCCATGAGGAAGGTCGGCTTGCAGAAAAGTTAGTTCGCGCCAATGCTTGTCGATCCTGCACTTCACGTTCAGCTTTACAAGCAAGATGGAATAAACGAGTGATATTAGTATACTCCTTATAGTCTAGAATGGTCTGAATCTCTCTATTTAATCCACCCAGAAAACGTGCAAGCATAGCTTCATTCTCCTCAACAATACCACATCGAATCATGCCAGTTTTTAATTCCTGATAATATTCTTCTACAGAATTTTTCCCTTGTCTTAAACGCTGCAATTTTTGAAGCAATTCACGTTGATAATATGGTGGAACTGATAGAGGCGAGGGTGTCCCGATCTTTCGATGAGATGATAACTTTCGATTTGGTGGAGACGACTTTGACGATCCGACTACAAACGTGCACGACGTTGCGCCTTAGCAATCGCTAAACCAATCTCCTGAGGTTACTGACGATGCTGGAAGCACGGTCAGCCTGACCACGAAGGTCTATTCCTGCAAGCAATCGAAGAACGAGCAAGAATATGATAAAGCAATCTGAATATTGCAAATATATATGAGGTATTGATAATGGTGGGGATCCGTAAGCGGTCTTGGTCTGGTTGTTGGACACAAACGAAGTACACGAAGTTGCGTTGGCTAACTTTTAACTAAACAAATCCCAAGCAAAAAGCTACTAGATGGATCTACTTATATAGGAGCAAGGGGTGGCGGCCAAGGAGGTGGGAGGACGTCCCAAGGCAGCCTAAAACTAAATCTAGGTCGTACAAGGCCAATGGGCCCAAGTGGAGGTGATGTAACACCTTTGGACTTGTAGTTTGACTCGGATTCTGCTGCAGCATCAGATTGTTTCATCCACAACTCAACGCTCCGGACGAATTTGAAGGTGATTCCAATTGGGTTGGAAAGTGCACGAAATCTAGTTTCCAACAAAAAAGAATCACCCAATTCGGAGTCCGTATGAAAAACTTGTGTGCGTTTTGAGTCAGGTATGTCTGTGCAGTCCGAATCTGAATCCAGAACGTGAGAGACTTGGACTCTATCTTCTCTTGGGCCAAAAGTGACGTGAGAGAACTTTTTGGACAGCAAATAAACATCTCTTTCTTCCTTATCTTCATATGTGGATTGTACAAATGTCCCATACACCTGCAATTAGACAAAACACAAAAGTGTGTGAAGTATTTTTGTTCTGGATAACATAAATAGATTATTGAATAGTTTGCACTAGAAATCACCTGACAAATATGCATATATGCAATTTTTTTGGTCATATCCAAGGTAGTCATGTCCTCATCATCCTCCCCTTCTTGAAAATAAAGCCGTCCTCGGCGTTGCTTAATCTGAAATGTGGCTAACAAAAGAGACAAGGTGTACATGTTGTATATGTATATGTCATCCATTTTTACTTCCCTTGATTTTTGCATATATGACACATGAATAGATGAGTAACTTGCATAGTTCATAAAATCTAAAGCCAAAAAATTAGCACAAGAAGTAGAATGCATGACAATATTGCAACTCAGTTTGCACATATAAGTGAAGCTCTTATTCATTTCAAAAGATTGACAATTGTCATCATTAAACCATCCCAACATTGGTGAATAAACCTTACTTGCATCAAACTTACATGCTACAACATGCTTAAATAAGCAAACATGCAATAAGTCATTCAACACAGAATCATCACCAAGATTAGAGGTCATATCAAAATGATTAAACATTGGTTCTTTTGCATCAATAGTTAATTCAATGGGTGCACTCAAAATTGTTGGTATTTCAGTTGTTTGATCACATGGCAAAGTCAAATTATCAACGTAGTCCTCTAAAATAGGTGGTGTGATCAAAGTAGTGGGTAGCTCATCAGATGGTGCATTCAAATTAACAAGGCATTCATCATTCTCATGTAGAGATGGAAGATCAGTACCTTTGTCATTACCTCTTATGATCAACTCAGATGATGTAGCCACTCTCGGGGGCGATGTGTCACATGGTGGAGGTGATGTAGTCCTGACAACAACGGATGAGGTTGTCATAGTATGCCTAGTAGTTGAAGGAACAATCATATCAATTCTTGGAATGTGCACTGTGCGCTTGTTCTCCTCGTGGCCAACACGTCGTTTTATTTCCTGTTCAGCTTTGCAAGCAAGATGAAACAAATGGTCCATAGGATAACACTCTTCATGAATTAGTATCTCTTGAATATCACGGTTTAATCCTCCCCAAAATCTATCCATAAAATCATCTTCACTTTCTTCTAAAGAGGAATGCAACAAGGTAGTTTGTAAATCATCATAATATTTTGTTACAGTTTCACTACCTTGTTTTAAGTGTTGCAACTTCTTAATCATGTCACGAGTATAACAAGCAGGGACGAAAGTATGTCGCATGGCAAGCTTCAAATCATCCCAAGTAGTAGGTATATAATCAGGGTGTAACCGACAATATTCACTCCACCAAACCAAAGCATAACCAGTGAAAGAACCAACCGCAACCTTAACCTTTTTATGTTCATCGAAATTATGGGAAGCAAATATATTTTTTATGTCGAACTCCCATTCAATATATAAAGCAGGTTTAAAACGGCCATTAAATGGTGGTATAGATACATTAACCTGATCATGTGCATTTGGATGTTTGTGCACCTCTCGTGACGGTTGTGGTATTTGCAAAGGTGGTGGCACGTCTCCCGCGATCGACAAAGCCCATGAATTGACTCTGGATCCTGTCATGATTAGTAGAACAAGAAACAAAACCCAAAAATATTGTTCCTATAACTACTAGGATGTGGTGGTAAAACGCTCACAGTAAAGCAAATATCAATGGCTTACAAATTCTTACCATGCAGCAGGCGGTGATCGGCAACCAGCGGTGTCAAGTAACTCCGAATATTGAGTAAAGCGATTGCCAGGGGAGCGTACGTATACACGGTGTAGAAATATGTGGAGCTGGGTTGGCTATATATGGTAGCAAAAGATTAGCAATAATCAATTCAAAGATGCAATGTTGAATAAACGCTCAACGACGGTACTGTGCTGGTCCTAGGCTAGACCGAACTAGAGACGCGAGCCTAGAACACTAATGAGGTCACGTCGTAGCACAACCAGCATCAATAAAGGATACAAAGTAGCTCTGGACAGCAAGATATAAGTGAAGATCACAACGGCAGTAAAGATAATGATGTGAAACAATAGCCAAGCTGTTTACTGAACACTGCACAAAACAGATTCCAATCCGAATTCAGGTACGAGATTGATTCTAGATAGATCCAATTTTTTTCTTCTCTCTTTTTTTTCTCACGCTTTTTTTTCTTTTTCTTCTCCCTCTTTTTCTTTTTTTTTCTTTCCTTTTTTCTCTTTTTTTTCTTTATCTTCTTTTTCTCCCTCTTTCCAAGACAAACTAGATAAGATGCAGATTCGATCAGGCGAAGATGTGAGTGACCTCAACTATGATTATGACAATAAACAGTGCGTAGCACGTGGTGTAAATTGGTGGATTGGATGGTGGACAGCGGATGGGATAATGATGCAGCGGCTGCGTGACTAATGTGAACAGAACTCGAAACTTTAAAGGAACTAGACACTAAGACCAGCAACTCGACACGACGATGCAACCGATAATTCAACTATGCAAGCAATGAAAAGAAAATTGCAAAGGCTCAGACTGGCTTGGACCAAGGATGAATAGATCTAACTCTTTTTTGTGGCTTTTTCTTGGACAATAGGTAAGAAAATAAATCTAATCTAGGAAAACTGGAAATTCTCACCGAGCAACCTGAAAACTGATACCACTTGATAGAGGCAAGGGTCCCGATCTTTCGATGAGATGATAACTATCGATTTGGTGGAGACGACTTTGACAATCCGACTACAAACGTGCACGATGTTGCGCCTTAGCAATCGCTAAACCAATCTCCTGAGGTTACTGACGATGCCGGAAGCACGATCAGCCTGACCACGAAGGTCTATTCCTGCAAGCAATCGAAGAACGAGCAAGAATATGATAAAGCAATCCGAATATTGCAAATATATATGAGGTATTGATAATGGTGGGGATCCGTAAGCGGTCTTGGTCTGGTCGTTGGACACAAACGAAGTACACGAAGTTGCAATGGCTAACTTTTAACTAAACAAATCCCAAGGAAAAGCTACTAGATGGATCTACTTATATAGGAGCAAGGGGTGGCGGCCAAGGAGGTGGGAGGACATCCCAAGGCAGCCTAAAACTAAATCTAGGTCGTACAAGGCCAATGGGCCAAAGTGGAGGTGATGTAACACCTTTGGACTTGTAGTTTGACTCGGATTCTGCTGCAGCATTAGATTGTTTCGTCCACAACTCAATTCTCCGGACGGATTTGAAAGTGATTCCACTTGGGTTGGAAAGTGCACGAAATCTAGTTTCCAACAAAAAAAGAATCACCCAATTCGGAGTCCGTATGAAAAACTTGTGTGCGTTTTGAGTCAGGTATGTCTGTGCAGTCCGAGTCTGAATCCAGAACGTGAGAGACTTGGACTCTATCTTCTCTTGGGCCAAAAGTGACGTGAGAGAACTTTTTGGAAAGCAAATAAACATCTCTTTCTTCCTTATCTTCATATGTGGATTGTACAAATGTCCCATACACCTGCAATTAGACAAAACACAAAAGTGTGTGAAGTATTTTTGTTCTGGATAACACAAATAGATTATTGAATAGTTTGCACTAGAAATCACCTGACAAATATGCATATATGCAATATTTTTGGTCATATCCAAGGTAGTCATGTCCTCATCAGTGGCTAACAAAAGAGACAAGGTGTACATGTTGTATATGTATATGTCATCCATTTTTACTTCCCTTGATTTTTGCATATATGACACATGAATAGATGAGTAACTTGCATAGTTCATAAAATCTAAAGCCAAAAAATTAGCACAAGAAGTAGAAGGCATGAAAATATTGCAACTCAGTTTGCACATATAAGTGAAGCTCTTATTCATTTCAAAAGATTGACAATGTTCATCATTAAACCATCCCAACATTGGTGAATAAACCTTACTTGCATCAAATTTACATGCTACAACATGCTTAAATAAGCAAACATGCAATAAGTCATTCAACACAGAATCATCACCAAGATTAGAGGTCATATCAAAATGATTAAACATTGGTTCTTTTGCATCAATAGTTAATTTAATGGGTGCACTCAAAATTGTTGGTATTTCAGTTGTTTGATCACATGGCAAAGTCAAATTATCAACGTAGTCCTCTAAAATAGGTGGTGTGATCAAAGTTGATAGAGGCAAAGGTGTCCCGTCTTTCGATGAGATGGTGGATTTCGCTTTGGTGGAAGTCGACTTTGACGATCCGACTACGAACGTGCGAGGACGTCGCGCCTTAGCAATCGCTAAACCAACTCCGAGAGGTTATTGACCATGCCCGAGCACGATCAACCTGACCACGAGGGTCTGTTTCCTGCGAGCAAACGAAGAACAAGCAAGAAACTAAGATTGCAATCTGGATATTGCGAATATAAGATGAAAGCTTTATTGATCAAGGTGGGGTTCTGTGACGCCTTTGTCTGGTCGTTGAACACAAACGAAGTACGCGAAGTTGCAGCTATGGCGAACTTTTAATCTAAACAAAACCCAAAGTCTAAACGATGCCCTAAGGGCTGTATATATGGAGGAAGAGGGGGGGAATTTCGTGGCCCTTGGTGGAGGAGTCCGAAATCAACCCTATCTCTTGTTTCCCCACACATACGGACTCTAAAAATAGCCTATACTTATGTATTTCGAAATTACATGGGCCTGGCCCAATAATAAGGTGACGCAGCACCTAAAATAGCCTCGGGACGAAATTTATGAAGTGGCATCTTGTATATTTCGTCCAAGGCTTCATGCACCCATTATGGTGGCTTCAAAGTCCTGAAATCATCACTTGTAACTCCGTTCTTGTTCCCCTTGCGCATGCCATCATCTCCATGCTTGTTCTTGCTCCAATGTTCATCCTTCTCCAAGCTAGGCCCTTCATTTGTAAGCAAAACAAATGTATCCAATTTAGGCAGCATCATATTCTCATGAACATTAGAATCATTACCAAGAAATGAAAGTACCTGGTAATTTAGTTGGCGTGCGCGAGCTCTAGTAATTGGTCTCGTATATGTAGCAGGGGCTGTGGGTGTAACAATTGTATTGATGTCCTCATCAACCCTTATCTCCAGCAAGTTTATATTTAGCATTCATACGCTCAATGTTTTCCTTAGTTAACTCATGCATTTTTAAAATCAATTCAGCACGTTGTTTAGCATCAAAATTAACCTTCTCCGAAGATGGAAGAGGCAACAAATCAATAGGTGCACGAGGTAGGAAACCATACACAACTTCAAAAGGGCACATCTTAGTAGTAGAATGCAATGAACGATTATAAGCAAATTCAATATGAGGCAAGCATTCCTCCCACATTTTCTTATTACTCTTCAAAACAGCCCTAAGCATAGTAGACAATGTTCTATTGACTACTTCAGTTTGGCCATCAGTTTGGGGGTGACAAGTAGTACTAAAAAGCAGTTTAGTCCCCAACTTAGCCCATAAACATCTCCAAAAGTGGCTAAGAAATTTAGTATCACGATCTGAAACAATAGTATTTGGCACACCATGCAAGCGAATAATTTCACGAAAGAACAAATCAGCAACATTAACAGCATCATCACTTTTATGACATGGTATAAAGTGTGCCATTTTCGAGAATCTATCCACGACAACAAATATGCTATCCCTCCCCTTCTTTGTTCGAGGTAAACCTAAAACAAAGTCCATAGATATATCCTCCCAAGGAACACTAGGTACAGGCAAAGGCATATATAAACCATGAGGGTTGAGTCGTGACTTAGCTTTTTGACATGTAGTGCAGCGAGCAATAAAACGCTCAACATCCCGTCTCATCTTTGGCCAAAAGAAATGTGTAGCAAGTACGTCCTCCGTCTTCTTCACGCCAAAGTGTCCCATTAATCCTCCTCCATGCGCCTCCTGCAACAACAAAAGACGAACGGAGCTAGCTAGAATGCATAGCTTGTTAGCACGAAACACAAATCCATCGTTAGCGACAAACTTGTTCCACATTCTTCCTTCTTTGCAATTCTGCATTACATCTTTAAAATCAGCATCATGCACATATTGATCTTTGATGGTCTCCAAACCAAATATTTTGAAGTCAAGTTGTGAAAGCATAGTATAGCGACGAGACAATGCATCAGCAATAACATTTTCTTTTCCCTTCTTGTGTTTAATGACATAAGGGAAAGTCTCAATGAATTCAACCCATTTAGCATGTCTACGATTCAGTTTAGCTTGACTTTTAATATGTTTCAAAGATTCATGATCAGAATGTATAACAAATTCTTTGGGCCATAAATAATGTTGCCATGTTTCTAAAGTCCGAACAAGAGCATATAATTCTTTATCATAAGTAGAATAATTCAGACTAGGCCCACTCAATTTTTCAGAAAAGTATGCAATAGGTGTGCTGATAGAGGCAAAGGTGTCCCGTCTTTCGATGAGATGATGGATATCGCTTTGGTGGAAGTCGACTTTGACGATCCAACTACGAACGTGCGAGGACGTCGCGCCTTAGCAATCGCTAAACCAACTCCGAGAGGTTATTGACCACGCCGGAGCACGATCAACCTGACCACGAGGGTCTGTTTCCTACGAGCAAACGAAGAACAAGCAAGAAACTAAGATTGCAATCTGGATATTGCGAATATAAGATGAAAGCTTTATTGATCAAGGTGGGGTTCTGTGACGCCTTTGTCTGGTCGTTGAACACAAACGAAGTACGCGAAGTTGCAGCTATGGCGAACTTTTAATCTAAACAAAACCCAAAGTCTAAACGATGCCCTAAGGGCTGTATATATGGAGGAAGAGGGGGGAATTTCGTGGCCCTTGGTGGAGGGGTCCGAAATCAACCCTATCTCTTGTTTCCCCACACATACGGACTCTAAACATAGCCTATACTTATGTATTTCGAAATTACATGGGCCTGGCCCAATAATAAGGTGACGCAGCACCTAAAATAGCCTCGGGACGAAATTTATGAAGTGGCATCTTGTATATTTCGTCCAAGGCTTCATGCACCCATTATGGTGGCTTCAAAGTCCTGAAATCATCACTTGTAACTCCGTTCTTGTTCCCCTTGCGCATGCCATCGTCTCCATGCTTGTTCTTGCTCCAATGTTCATCCTTCTCCAAGCTAGGCCCTTCATTTGTAAGCAAAACAAATGTATCCAATTTAGGCAGCATCATATTCTCATGAACATTAGAATCATTACCAAGAAATGAAAGTACCTGGTAATTTAGTTGGCGTGCACGAGCTCTAGTAATTGGTCCAGTATGTATAGCAGCAGGGGCTGTGGGTGTAACAATTGTATTGATGTCCTCATCATTCGGAGTCCGTATGAAAAACTTGTGTGCGTTTTGAGTCAGGTATGTCTGTGCAGTCCGAATCTGAATCCAGAACGTGAGAGACTTGGACTCTATCTTCTCTTGGGCCAAAAGTGACGTGAGAGAACTTTTTGGACAGCAAATAAACATCTCTTTCTTCCTTATCTTCATATGTGGATTGTACAAATGTCCCATACACCTGCAATTAGACAAAACACAAAAGTGTGTGAAGTATTTTTGTTCTGGATAACATAAATAGATTATTGAATAGTTTGCACTAGAAATCACCTGACAAATATGCATATATGCAATATTTTTGGTCATATCCAAGGTAGTCATGTCCTCTTCATCCTCCCCTTCTTGAAAATAAAGCCGTCCTCGGCGTTGCTTAATCTGAAATGTGGCTAACAAAAGAGACAAGGTGTACATGTTGTATATGTATATGTCATCCATTTTTACTTCCCTTGATTTTTGCATATATGACACATGAATAGATGAGTAACTTGCATAGTTCATAAAATCTAAAGCCAAAAAATTAGCACAAGAAGTAGAAGGCATGAAAATATTGCAACTCAGTTTGCACATATAAGTGAAGCTCTTATTCATTTCAAAAGATTGACAATGTTCATCATTAAACCATCCCAACATTTGTGAATAAACCTTACTTGCATCAAATTTACATGCTACAACATGCTTAAATAAGCAAACATGCAATAAGTCATTCAACACAGAATCATCACCAAGATTAGAGGTCATATCAAAATGATTAAACATTGGTTCTTTTGCATCAATAGTTAATTCAATGGGTGCACTCAAAATTGTTGGTATTTCAGTTGTTTGATCACATGGCAAAGTCAAATTATCAACGTAGTCCTCTAAAATAGGTGGTGTGATCAAAGTAGTGGGTAGCTCATCAGATGGTGCATTCAAATTGACAAGGCATTCATCATTCTCATGTAGAGATGGAAGATCAGTACCTTTGTCATTACCTCTTATGATCAACTCAGATGATGTAGCCACTCTCGGGGGCGATGTGTCACATGGTGGAGGTGATGTAGTCCTGACAACAACGGATGTGGTTGTCATAGTATGCCTAGTAGTTGAAGGAGCAATCATATCAACTCTTGGAATGTGCACCGTGCGCTTGTTCTCCTCGTGGCCAACACGTCGTTTTATTTCCTGTTCAGCTTTGCAAGCAAGATGAAACAAATGGTCCATAGGATAACACTCTTCATGAATTAGTATCTCTTGAATATCACGGTTTAATCCTCCCCAAAATCTATCCATAAAATCATCTTCACTTTCTTCTAAAGAGGAATGCAACAAGGTAGTTTGTAAATCATCATAATATTTTGTTACAGTTTCACTACCTTGTTTTAAGTGTTGCAACTTCTTAATCATGTCACGAGTATAATAAGCAGGGACGAAAGTATGTCGCATGGCAAGTTTCAAATCATCCCAAGTAGTAGGTATATAATCAGGGTGTAACCGACAATATTCACTCCACCAAACCAAAGCATAACCAGTGAAAGAACCAACCGTAACCTTAACCTTTTTATATTCATTGAAATTATGGGAAGCAAATATATTTTTTATGTCGAACTCCCATTCAATATATAAAGCAGGTTTAAAACGGCCATTAAATGGTGGTATAGATACATTAACCTGATCATGTGCATTTGGATGTTTGTGCACCTCTCGTGACGGTTGTGGTATTTGCAAAGGTGGTGGCACGTCTCCCGCGATCGACAAAGCCCATGAATTGACTCTGGATCCTGTCATGATTAGTAGAACAAGAAACAAAACCCAAAAATAATGTTCCTATAACTACTAGGATGTGGTGGTAAAACGCTCACAGTAAAGCAAATATCAATGCCTTACAAGTTCTTACCATGCAGCAGGCGGTGATCGGCAACCAGCGGTGTCAAGTAACTCCGAATATTGAGTAAAGCAATTGCCAGGGGAGCGTACGTATACACGGTGTAGAAATATGTGGAGCTGGGTTGGCTATATATGGTAGCAAAAGATTAGCAATAATCAATTCAAAGATGCAATGTTGAATAAACGCTCAACGACGGTACTGTGCTGGTCCTAGGCTAGACCGGACTAGAGACGCGAGCCTAGAACACTAATGAGGTCACGGCATAGCACAACTAGCATCAATGAAGGATACTAAGTAGCTCTTGACAGCAAGATATAAGTGAAGATCACAACGGCAGTGAAGATAATGATGAAAAACAACTGCCAAGCAGGATATACAACAACTCTCTCTCCAACTTTCCTCTTGAAAAGTTTGAGACAATTTTTTGATAAATTCTTTCAAAGAATGCTACTAACTCAAGCTTTCCAATGCAAAAAGAATCACTCAATTCCGAGTTGATATGAGGAGTCAAAGAATTCTAAAACTGGGCTGAAAAATTGGAACAAGTTGTGTTCACGAACTTCGGAGGACAAAAAGACCTATTTAGAAGCCGATTTTGAGGTGTCAAATATTGAACTAGCTTCTGCAACTATTTAGATGTGGCTCGTCGCTATCTTCAATTTGAGTACTCACGGAGCCAAAACTGACTTCGTATGAGGAAGATACACCTGTTTTACTGAACAGTGCGCAAAACAGATTCCAATCCGAATTCAGGTACGAGATTGATTCTAGATAGATCCAATTTTTTTTCTTCTCTCTTTTTTTTTCACGCCTTTTTTTCTTTTTCTTCTCCCTCTTTTTCTTTTTTTTTCTTTCCTTTTTTCTCTCTCTTTTTTTATCTTCTTTTTCTCCCTCTTTCCAAGACAAACTAGATAAGATGCAGATTCGATCAGGCGAAGATGTGAGTGACCTCAACTATGATTATGACAATAAACAGTGCGTAACACATGGCGAAAATTGGTGGATGGGATGGTGGACAGCGGATGGGATAATGATGCAGCGGCTGCGTGACTAATGTGAACAGAACTCGAAACTCTAAAGGAACTAGACACTAAGACCAGCAACTCGACACGACGATGCAACCGATAATTCAACTATGCAAGCAATGAAAAGAAAATTGCAAAGGCTCAGACTGGCTTGGACCAAGGATGAATAGATCTAACTCTTTTTTTGTGGCTTTTTCCTGGACAATAGGTAAGAAAATAAATCTAATCTAGGAAAACTGGAAATTTTCACCGAGCAACCTGAAAACTGATACCACTTGATAGAGGCGAGGGTGTCCCGATCTTTCGATGAGATGATAACTATCGATTTGGTGGAGACGACTTTGACGATCCGGCTACAAACGTGCATGACGTTGCGCCTTAGCAATCGCTAAACCAATCTCCTGAGGTTACTGACGATGCCGGAAGCACGGTCAGCCTGACCACGAAGGTCTATTCCTGCAAGCAATCGAAGAACGAGCAAGAATATGATAAAACAATCTGAATATTGCAAATATATATGAGGTATTGATAATGGTGGGGATCCGGAAGCGGTCTTGGTCTGGTCGTTGGACACAAACGAAGTACACGAAGTTGCAATGGCTAACTTTTAACTAAACAAATCCCAAGGAAAAGCTACTAGATGGATCTACTTATATAGGAGCAAGGGGTGGCGGCCAAGGAGGTGGGAGGACGTCCCAAGGCAGCCTAAAACTAAATCTAGGTCGTACAAGGCCAAAGGGCCCAAGTGGAGGTGATGTAACACCTTTGGACTTGTAGTTTGACTCGGATTCTGCTGCAGCATCAGATTGTTTCGTCCACAACTCAACGCTCCGGACGAATTTGAAGGTGATTCCAATTGGGTTGGAAAGTGCACGAAATCTAGTTTCCAACAAAAAAAGAATCACCCAGAACATATGATAGAGGCAAAGGTGTCCCGTCTTTCGATGAGATGGTGGATTTCGCTTTGGTGGAAGTCGACTTTGACGATCCGACTACAAACGTGCGAGGACGTCGCGCCTTAGCAATCGCTAAAACAACTCCGAGAGGTTATTGACCACGCCGGAGCACGATCAACCTGACCACGAGGGTCTGTTTCCTGCGAGCAAACGAAGAACAAGCAAGAAACTAAGATTGCAATCTGGATATTGCGAATATAAGATGAAAGCTTTATTGATCAAGGTGGGGTTCTGTGACGCCTTTGTCTGGTCGTTGAACACAAACGAAGTACGCGAAGTTGCAGCTATGGCGAACTTTTAATCTAAACAAAACCCAAAGTCTAAACGATGCCCTAAGGGCTGTATATATGGAGGAAGAGGGGGGAATTTCGTGGCCCTTGGTGGAGGGGTCCGAAATCAACCCTATCTCTTGTTTCCCCACACATACGGACTCTAAAAATAGCCTATACTTATGTATTTCGAAATTACATGGGCCTGGCCCAATAATAAGGTGATGCAGCACCTAAAATAGCCTCGGGACGAAATTTATGAAGTGGCATCTTGTATATTTCGTCCAAGGCTTCATGCACCCATTATGGTGGCTTCAAAGTCCTGAAATCATCACTTGTAACTCCGTTCTTCTTCCCCTTGCGCATGCCATCATCTCCATGCGTGTTCTTGCTCCAATGTTCATCCTTCTCCAAGCTAGACCCTTCATTTGTAAACAAAACAAATGTATCCAATTTAGGCAGCATCATATTCTCATGAACATTAGAATCATTACCAAGAAACGAAAGTACCTGGTAATTTAGTTGGCGTGCACGAGCTCTAGTAATTGGTCCAGTATGTATAGCAGCAGGGGCTGTGGGTGTAACAATTGTATTGATGTCCTCATCATCCTCCCCTTCTTGAAATGAAGTCGTCCTCGACGGAAGTTCATCTTCCTCACCCAAATAAGGCTTCAAATCTGCAATGTTAAAAGTGGGACTAACCCCAAAATCTGCAGGCAGCTCAAGTTTATATGCATTATCATTTATTTTCTCTAACACCTTAAAGGGACCATCAGCACGTGGCATTAGCTTTGATTTGCGCAAATCAGGAAATCTATCCTTACGCAAATGTAACCAAACAAAATCTCCAGGTGCAAACACAACATGTTTTCTACCCTTATCTCCAGCAAGTTTATATTTAGCATTCATACGCTCAATGTTTTCCTTAGTTAACTCATGCATTTTTAAAATTAATTCAGCACGTTGTTTAGCATCAAAATTAACCTTCTCCGAAGATGGAAGAGGCAACAAATCAATAGGTGCACGAGGTAGGAAACCATACACAACTTCAAAAGGACACATCTTAGTAGTAGAATGCAATGAACGATTATAAGCAAATTCAATATGAGGCAAGCATTCCTCCCACATTTTCTTATTATTCTTCAAAACAGCCCTAAGCATAGTAGACAACGTTCTATTGACTACTTCAGTTTGTCCATCAGTTTGGGGGTGACAAGTTGTACTAAAAAGCAGTTTAGTCCCCAACTTAGCCCATAAACATCTCCAAAAGTGGCTAAGAAATTTAGTATCACGATCTGAAACAATAGTATTTGGCACACCATGCAAGCGAATAATTTCACGAAAGAACAAATCAGCAACATTAACAGCATCATCGCTTTTATGACATGGTATAAAGTGTGCCATTTTCGAGAATCTATCCACGACAACAAATATGCTATCCCTCCCCTTCTCTGTTCGAGGTAAACCTAAAACAAAGTCCATAGATATATCCTCCCAAGGAACACTAGGTACAGGCAAAGGCATATATAAACCATGAGGATTGAGTCGTGACTTAGCTTTTTGACATGTAGTGCAGCGAGCAATAAAACGCTCAACATCCCGTCTCATCTTTGGCCAAAAGAAATGTGTAGCAAGTACGTCCTCCGTCTTCTTCACGCCAAAGTGTCCCATTAATCCTCCTCCATGCGCCTCCTGCAACAACAAAAGACGAACGGAGCTAGCTGGAATGCATAGCTTGTTAGCACGAAACACAAATCCATAGTTAACAACAAACTTGTTCCACATTCTTCCTTCTTTACAATTCTGCATTACATCTTTAAAATCAGCATCATGCACATATTGATCTTTGATGGTCTCCAAACCAAATATTTTGAAGTCAAGTTGTGAAAGCATAGTATAGCGACGAGACAATGCATCAGCAATAACATTTTCTTTTCCCTTCTTGTGTTTAATGACATAAGGGAAAGTCTCAATGAATTCAACCCATTTAGCATGTCTACGATTCAGTTTAGCTTGACTTTTAATATGTTTCAAAGATTCATGATCACAATGTATAACAAATTCTTTGGGCCATAAATAATGTTGCCATGTTTCTAAAGTCCGAACAAGAGCATATAATTCTTTATCATAAGTAGAATAATTCAGACTAGGCCCACTCAATTTTTCAGAAAAGTATGCAACAGGTTTGCCATCTTGTAATAACACACCTCCTAATCCAATTCCACTAGCATCACATTCAAGCTCAAAAGTCTTATTAAAATCAGGAAGTTGGAGTAAAGGAGCATGTGATAGAGGCAAAGGTGTCCCGTCTTTCGATGAGAAGGTGGATTTCGCTTTGGTGGAAGTCGACTTTGACGATCCGACTACGAACGTGCGAGGACGTCGCGCCTTAGTAGTCGCTAAACCAACTCCGAGAGGTTATTGACCGCGCCGGGGCACGATCAACCTGACCACGAGGGTCTGTTTCCTGCGAGCAAACGAAGAACAAGCAAGAAACTAAGATTGCAATCTGGATATTGCGAATATAAGATGAAAGCTTTATTGATCAAGGTGGGGTTCTGTGACGCCTTTGTCTGGTCGTTGAACACAAACGAAGTACGCGAAGTTGCAGCTATGGCGAACTTTTAATCTAAACAAAACCCAAAGTCTAAACGATGCCCTAAGGGCTGTATATATGGAGGAAGAGGGGGGAATTTCGTGGCCCTTGGTGGAGGGGTCCGAAATCAACCCTATCTCTTGTTTCCCCACACATACGGACTCTAAAAATAGCCTATACTTATGTATTTCGAAATTACATGGGCCTGGCCCAATAATAAGGTGACGCAGCACCTAAAATAGCCTCGGGACGAAATTTATGAAGTGGCATCTTGTATATTTCGTCCAAGGCTTCATGCACCCATTATGGTGGCTTCAAAGTCCTGAAATCATCACTTGTAACCCCGTTCTTGTTCCCCTTGCGCATGCCATCATCTCCATGCTTGTTCTTGCTCCAATGTTCATCCTTCTCCAAGCTAGACCCTTCATTTGTAAGCAAAACAAATGTATCCAATTTAGGCACCATCATATTCTCATGAACATTAGAATCATTACCAAGAAACGAAAGTACCTGGTAATTTAGTTGGCGTGCACGAGCTCTAGTAATTGGTCCAGTATGTATAGCAGCAGGGGATGTGGGTGTAACAATTGTATTGATGTCCTCATCATCCTCCCCTTCTTGAAATGAAGTCGTCCTCGACGGAAGTTCATCTTCCTCACCCAAATAAGGCTTCAAATCTGCAATGTTAAAAGTGGGACTAACCCCAAAATCTGCAGGCAGCTCAAGTTTATATGCATTATCATTTATTTTCTCTAACACCTTAAAGGGACCATCAGCACGTGGCATTAGCTTTGATTTGCGCAAATCAGGAAATCTATCCTTACGCAAATGTAACCAAACAAGATCTCCAGGTGCAAACACAACATGTTTTCTACCCTTATCTCCAGCAAGTTTATATTTAGAATTCATCCGCTCAATGTTTTCCTTAGTTAACTCATGCATTTTTAAAATCAATTCAGCACGTTGTTTAGCATCAAAATTAACCTTCTCCGAAGATGGAAGAGGCAACAAATCAATAGGTGCACGAGGTAGGAAACCATACACAACTTCGAAAGGGCACATCTTAGTAGTTGAGTGCAATGAACGATTATAAGCAAATTCAATATGAGGCAAGCATTCCTCCCACATTTTCTTATTATTCTTCAAAACAGCCCTAAGCATAGTAGACAACGTTCTATTGACTACTTCAGTTTGTCCATCAGTTTGGGGATGACAAGTAGTACTAAAAAGCAGTTTAGTCCCCAACTTAGCCCATAAACATCTCCAAAAGTGGCTAAGAAATTTAGTATCACGATCTGAAACAATAGTATTTGGCACACCATGCAAGCGAATAATTTCACGAAAGAACAAATCAGTAACATTAACAGCATCATCACTTTTATGACATGGTATAAAGTGTGCCATTTTCGAGAATCTATCCACGACAACAAATATGCTATCCCTCCCCTTCTTTGTTCGAGGTAAACCTAAAACAAAGTCCATAGATATATCCTCCCAAGGAACACTAGGTACAGGCAAAGGCATATATAAACCATGAGGGTTGAGTCGTGACTTAGCTTTTTGACATGTAGTGCAGCGAGCAATAAAACGCTCAACATCCCGTCTCATCTTTGGCCAAAAGATATGTGTAGCAAGTACGTCCTCCGTCTTCTTCACGCCAAAGTGTCCCATTAATCCTCCTCCATGCGCCTCCTGCAACAACAAAAGACGAATGGAGCTAGCTGGAATGCATAGCTTGTCAGCACGAAACACAAATCCATCGTTAACAACAAACTTGTTCCACATTCTTCCTTCTTTACAATTCTGCATTACATCTTTAAAATCAGCATCATGCACATATTGATCTTTGATGGTCTCCAAACCAAATATTTTGAAGTCAAGTTGTGAAAGCATAGTATAGCGACGAGACAATGCATCAGCAATAACATTTTCTTTTCCCTTCTTGTGTTTAATGACATAAGGGAAAGTCTCAATGAATTCCACCCATTTAGCATGTCTACGATTCAGTTTAGCTTGACTTTTAATATGTTTCAAAGATTCATGATCAGAATGTATAACAAATTCTTTGGGCCATAAATAATGTTGCCATGTTTCTAAAGTCCGAACAAGAGCATATAATTCTTTATCATAAAGTAGAATAATTCAGACTAGGCCCACTCAATTTTTCAGAAAAGTAAGCAACAGGTTTGCCATCTTGTAATAACACACCTCCTAATCCAATTCCACTAGCATCACATTCAAGCTCAAAAGTCTTATTAAAATCAGGAAGTTGGAGTAAAGGAGCATGTGTCAACTTATCTTTCAATACCGTGAAGGCTTCTTCCTGTGCGGTACCCCAAAGAAAAGGCACATCTTTCTTTGTAAGCTCATTGAGAGGTGCAGCAATGGTGCTGAAATCTCTCACAAAACGCCTATAGAATCCAGCAAGGCCAAGAAAACTCTTCACTTGTGTGACCGTTTTGGGCTGCGGCCAACTCTCAATAGCTTCAATCTTGGCTTTATCAACTTCAATTCCCTGTGGAGTAACAACATAGCCAAGAAAAGATACTCGGTCGGTGCAAAAGGTGCACTTCCCAAGGTTACCAAACAAACGTGCATCACGTAGAGCAATAAAAACAGCACGTAAATGTTCCAAATGTTCCTCCAAAGATCTGCTATAAATCAATATGTCATCAAAGTAAACTACCACAAATCGTCCAATGAAAGCACGTAAAACTTCGTTCATTAATCTCATGAAAGTACTAGGTGCATTAGTTAACCCAAAAGGCATGACTAACCACTCATATAATCCAAACTTAGTTTTAAATGCTCTTTTCCATTCATCTCCCAATTTCATACGAATTTGATGGTAGCCACTACGCAAATCAACTTTGGAGAATATTGTAGAGCCACTCAATTCATCAAGCATATCATCTAGCCTAGGAATAGGATGACGATAACGAATAGTAATATTATTAATGCCTCTACAATCAACACACATACATGATGTACCATCCTTTTTCGGCACTAGAATAATAGGAACAGCACAAGGACTAAGGGTGATAGAGGCAAGGGTGTCCCGTCTTTCGATGAGATGATGGATTTCGCTTTGGTGGAAGTCGACTTTGACGATCCGACTACGAACGTGCGAGGACGTCGCGCCTTAGCAATCGCTAAACCAACTCCGAGAGGTTATTGACCACGCCGGAGCACGATCAACCTGACCACGAGGGTCTGTTTCCTGCGGGCAAACGAAGAACAAGCAAGAAACTGAGATTGCAATCTGGATATTGCGAATATAAGATGAAAGCTTTATTGATCAAGGTGGGGTTCTGTGACGCCTTTGTCTGGTCGTTGAACACAAACGAAGTACGCGAAGTTGCAGCTATGGCGAACTTTTAATCTAAACAAAACCCAAAGTCTAAACGATGCCCTAAGGGCTGTATATATGGAGGAAGAGGGGGGAATTTCGTGGCCCTTGGTGGAGGGGTCCGAAATCAACCCTATCTCTTGTTTCCCCACACATACGGACTCTAAAAATAGCCTATACTTATGTATTTCGAAATTACATGGGCCTGGCCCAATAATAAGGTGACGCAGCACCTAAAATAGCCTCGGGACGAAAATTATGAAGTGGCATCTTGTATATTTCGTCCAAGGCTTCATGCACCCATTATGGTGGCTTCAAAGTCCTGAAATCATCACTTGTAACTCCGTTCTTGTTCCCCTTGCGCATGCCATCATCTCCATGCTTGTTCTTGCTCCAATGTTCATCCTTCTCCAAGCTAGGCCCTTCATTTGTAAGCAAAACAAATGTATCCAATTTAGGCAGCATCATATTCTCATGAACATTAGAATCATTACCAAGAAACGAAAGTACCTGGTAATTTAGTTGGCGTGCACGAGCTCTAGTAATTGGTCCAGTATGTATAGCAGCAGGGGCTGTGGGTGTAACAATTGTATTGATGTCCTCATCAAAAGGAGCATGTGTCAACTTATCTTTCAATACCGTGAAGGCTTCTTCCTGTGCGGTACCCCAAAGAAAAGGCACATCTTTCTTTGTAAGCTCATTGAGAGGTGCAGCAATGGTGCTGAAATCTCTCACAAAACGCCTATAGAATCCAGCGAGGCCAAGAAAACTCCTCACTTGTGTGACCGTTTTGGGCTGCGGCCAACTCTCAATAGCTTCAATCTTGGCTTTATCAACTTCAATTCCCTGTGGAGTAACAACATAGCCAAGAAAAGATACTCGGTCGGTGCAAAAGGTGCACTTCCCAAGGTTACCAAACAAACGTGCATCACGTAGAGCAATAAAAACAGCACGTAAATGTTCCAAATGTTCTTCCAAAGATCTGCTATAAATCAATATGTCATCAAAGTAAACTACCACAAATCGTCCAATGAAAGCACGTAAAACATCGTTCATTAATCTCATGAAAGTACTAGGTGCATTAGTTAACCCAAAAGGCATGACTAACCACTCATATAATCCAAACTTAGTTTTAAATGCTGTTTTCCATTCATCTCCCAATTTCATACGAATTTGATGGTAGCCACTACGCAAATCAACTTTGGAGAATATTGTAGAGCCACTCAATTCATCAAGCATATCATCTAGCCTAGGAATAGGATGACGATAACGAATAGTAATATTATTAATGCCTCTACAATCAACACACATACGTGATGTACCATCCTTTTTCGGCACTAGAATAATAGGAACAGCACAAGGACTAAGGGATTCGCGTATATAACCTTTGTCGAGAAGCTCTTGTACTTGACGCATAATCTCCTTCGTCTCCTCTGGATTGGTACGGTATGGTGCACGGTTTGGCAGTGAAGCACCGGGAATTAAGTCAATCTGATGCTCAATCCCTCGAGTAGGCGGTAATCCCGGTGGCATGTCTTGTGGAAAAACGTCAGCGAACTCCTGCAAAATGTTAGTGACAGCAGGAGGCAAAGAGGAAGGCACGTCCTCGAATGAAAATAATGCCTCTTTGCACACAAAAGCATAACAAACAGATTTGCTGAAATCTAGCTCATCAATATCAGATTTGGTGGCAAATAAACATGCACTTTTCAATTTAATTTCAGAAGCAACACTAGATGGCTTATTATTAGGCTTCATTTGTTGCTCACATTCTTTTGCCGCAATCTGATTTTCACTCTTATTCTTCTCCTGTTGTGCTTTATTAGCTCTATTAATATCATCTTTCAAAATGGAATCAGGAGTCATAGGAAGCAAAGTAATATTTTTATCCTTATGAACAAGAGTATAGTGATTGTTTCTACCATGGTGTACAGAATTTTTATCAAATTGCCATGGTCTACCAAGTAATAAGGAACATGCTTGCATAGGTACCACATCACAATCAACATAATCAGCATATGTAGAGATACTAAAATGCACACGAACAGTACGTGTTACCTTAACCTTGCCGCTGTTGTTGAACCATTGGATGTAGTAAGGATGTGGATGTGGTCTTGTGGTGAGAGAAAGCTTCTCCACCATCTCCATGCTAGCCAAGTTGTTGCAGCTCCCTCCGTCTATGATGACGCGCACAGAACGTTCCTTCACAACTCCCTTGGTATGGAACAAATTGTGCCTCTGATTTTGCTCAGCTTGTGTGACCTGCACACTCAAAACACGTTGAGCAACTAAACATTCATACCTGTCAGCGTCTTCAGGAGCCATGTATTGCGTCTCATGATCAGAATCATCTCCACCATGTTCTTCATGTGTAATAAGAGCCAAAATCTCCTCATCATAGTCACTAGCAGACTCATATCCACCATCCGCGGTAGCAATCATCACACGCAGAGATTTGCATTCTCTCGCATAATGACCTCCTCCCTTACAACGACGACAAATAATATCACTTGTGTGCCCTGTTGATGCCATGGAAGAAGAAGAACGCTGTGCAGGCCCCGCAGGTGCGCTCTTGGCAGATAATGGTGGTTGTGCCTGTTTTCTTGTATCACGGCTGGAGGTGGCACCGGATGGAGGTGCTGGTGCAGTTGAAGTAGAAGATGCACGTGGTGTCCATGATGAAGGTCGGCCTGCAGAAAAGTTAGTTCGCCCCAATGCTTGTCGATCCTGCACTTCATGTTCAGCTTTACAAGCAAGATGGAATAAACGAGTGATATTAGTATACTCCTTATAGTCTAGAATGGTCTGAATCTCTCTATTTAATCCACCCAGAAAACGTGCAAGCATAGCTTCATTCTCCTCAACAATACCACATCTAATCATGCCAGTTTGTAATTCCTGATAATATTCTTCTACAGAATTTTTCCCTTGTCTTAAACGCTGCAATTTTTGAAGCAATTCACGTTGATAATATGGTGGAAACCAACGCGTACGCATAGCAGTTTTCAAAGCAGCCCAAGTAGTTGGAATAGGATATAATCTACAATGTTCAGACCACCATACACATGCAAAACTAGTGAAAGCACAAACGGCAGCAGCAACTCGTCTCTCCTCAGGATATTGTAAACATGTAAATCGTTGTTCAGTTTCTAACTCCCAAGTAAGATATATATCAGGAACATATCTACCCTCAAATGGTGGAATATTCAATTTCAGTTTAGGAATATGGACATCATCTCGTACCTGAGGTGGTGGTGCAGGCCTACCATTACGAATATATACCTGAGGTCGACCTGCTGGTGGTGGTACAGGTGGCTGCATGTAGTGTTGATTTTGATCAACCTCATCCTCATAATCTCCCACATAATCATCCTCCTCCGCATCAGCAGCAGGAGCCACAGAAGTATCAACAGCAGCACCAACAGTTTGGCCAAACGCAAGAGGAACACGGCTTGCTCGGCGGAGGTCTGCTTCGCGACGTGGAGGTAGTCGTTATTGTTGTTGTTGGAGAGGTGCGTTAGGTGCAGCGGGTGGTGGTGGTGGAAGACGCGCGAGCAATTCATTAAACTTGTTATCGAGCTTTGTTTCGAACGTCTTCTCAAGGCCAGTGATCTTTTCCATGGCCTCTTCAAAATTGTTCAGCACATCTTGCACCTGTTCAGTCATCATTTGCTGAAACTTATCATGAAGCTCCTTGTTCGATAAATTCTCCCAGTCAATCTCGTCGGCTTGTGATCCTGGCATGGTTAGCAGCAATAGAAACACACAAGAATATGATCCTACAGACTACTAAGAAGTGGTGGTGGTGTATCACAAATCCGTCAAGCAAATCTCAAATTCTTACCAGTTCTTACCCAGCAGCAGGCGGTGATCGGCAACTGTTGTAGTCAAAAACTCTCAAAGCTTGGATAGAGCGATTACCAGGGAGAGTCAAACACACGACGTAGATGTATGTGGAGTTGGGAAGGCTTATAGTATGGTAGCAAAAAGGGTCAGCAATAATCAATTCAGAGATGCAAAGTTGAATAAACGCTCACGACGGTACTGTGCTGGTCCTAGGCTAGACTGTGCTAGAGACGCGAGCCTAGAACACCAACAAAATCACGGCGCGGCACGTAAACAAGGGAAAAGCACACTCTGAATATTTTTTT